>NC_080188.1:104683116-104973852 GCF_030028045.1 Hippopotamus amphibius kiboko | reverse complement strand
TTGATGGGTGGGGTGTGACCAGGTCTAGGTGACACCCAGCTGCCATGCAGGCCTCATCAGGCAGATGCACCACAGTATGTGGCACTCCTCCAGTTGGTGTGTGCCCAGGCAAAAGTGAATCCCAGCATTCATGAGGGCATCAACATGTGGGTGACCCATGCGAGGTGGCAGCCCCCAGGTGATGTGTGACTGGGCTGAGGTGAAACCCAATGGAATGTCAGCCTCACCACATAGGTGACCCTGGTGTGGTGGCATCCCACCAGGCGGCATGTGCCCAGGCCAAGGTCAAACACAGCTTCTGTGATGGCCTTGCCACTCGGGTGACAGGTGCAAGGTGGCTCCCATCAGGTGGCGTGTGCCTGGGCTGAGGTGACAGCCAGCAGCTATGATGTACTTGCCACGTGGGTTACCTATGTGAGGTGGCACCCCACTGGGTGGATATGCCCAGGTTGATGTGACACCTGGCAGCCCTGATGTCCTCAGCACGTGGGTGACTGATGTGAGGTGGCACCCTGCTAGGTGGGGTGTGATGGATCTGAGGTGACATCTGGCAGCCATAATGGCCTTGCAACATGGGTGGCACATGCAAAGTGGCACACTGCAGGTGGGAGGTGAGGGGGTTTAGGTGACACCCAGTGGCTTTGACGGTGCAGCTATGTGTGTGACAAGTGCAAGGGTGCACCCATCTGGGTGGCGTGTTACTGGACCGAGGTTACACCTTGTGACCATAATGACCTCAGCACTTGGGTGGTATGCATGATGTGGCACCCTGCCAGCAGGGTGTGATGGGGCCAATGGACACCCCGTGGTTGTGACAGCCTCTCAACACGGGTGACCCATGTGAGGTGGCTTTTTGCCGGGCAGGGTGTGACTGAGCTGAGGTGACATCTGGCAGCCATTACAGCCTCACCACATGGGTGACACATGCGTGGTGGCATCCTGTTGTGCTGGATGTGCCTGGGCCTAGGTGACAGCCGGTTGCCATGAGGGCCATGCCACAAGTGTGACCCTTGTGAGATGGCACTCTGGTGGGTGGGGTGTGCATGGGCCTAGGTGCCACGTGGTGGCTGAGAGGGCCTCGCAACCCAGGTGACCCTCACGAGATGGCACCCTGCCTGATGGGATGTGCCCAATTCAAGGTGATACCTGATGGTCATGACAGCATCACCACATGCATGGCATGCGCAAGGTGGTACACTGTTGGGCTGTGTTTGATAATCCTAGGTGACACCCTGTGGCCATCATGGCCTTGCCATGTGGGTGGCATGCATGAAGTGGCTCCAGGCCGCACATGGTGTCCCTGGGCTGAGGTGAGACCTGGCAACACTGACGGCCTCACCACATGGCTTACACATGTAAGGTGGCACCCCACAGGGTGGATGTGCCTGGGCTGAGGTGAGGCCTGATATCCCTGGTGGCCTCACCACATGGGTGAATCACATGAGTTGACACCCCACCAGGCAGGGTGTGGTGGGGCTGAAGTGACACCCAGCAGCTGTAATGGCCTTGCAATGTGGGTGGAAGCTGCAAAGTGCCACCGCTCTGGGCAGGGTGTAAGGGTGCCGAGGTGACCCATGGTGCTGTGATGGCCCAGCTACATGGGTGGCAAGTGCAAGGTTGCACCCCACCAGGTGGGGTGTTACAGGGCCGAGGTGGCACCTGGTGTCTGTGATGGCCTCACCACTTGGGTGGCACACACATGGTAGCACCCTGCCAGGCAAGGTGCGATAGGGTCAATGGACACCCTGTGGCTGTGACAGCCTTGCAACCCTGGTGACCTATACTAGGTGGCTTCCTGCTGGCAGGTTGTGACCGAGCTGAGGTGACACCCAGCAGCAGTGATGGCCTTGCCACATGGGTGACCTGCAAGAGGTGGCACCATGCTGTGTGGGTTGTGACCAGGCCAAGGTGACACCTGGTGGCCATGACAGCCTCACCACAATCGTAGCAAGTGTGAGATTGCACCCTGCAGGCTGCAGTGTGACCAGGCCAAAGTGATCCACAGCAGCTGTGAGAGCCACATCACATGGGTGACCCTTGCAAAGTGGCACCCCGTTAGGTGGTGTGTGACTGGTCCAAGGTGATGCCCAGTGGCCATGAGGACCTCACCACATGGGTGACCCACATGAGCTGGCACCCTGCCTGGCAGGGTGTAACCAGGCCAAGGTGACATCTGGTGGCATAGAGGTGCTCACAACGTGAGTAACCATGCGAGGTGGCATCTCACATGGTGGGGTATGCCCGGGTTGAGGTGACACACTTTGACCGAGACAGACTTGCAGCACAGGTGGCATGCACCAGGTGACACCCCACTGTGCAGTGTGTGATCGGGCTGAGGTGACACCTGGTGGGCTGTGATGGTCTCATCCTGAGGGAAGCACATGCTAGTTGACACCCTGGCAGGTGGGTATTGACCAGGAAGAGGTGACACCCAGTGGCCGTGATGGCCTCACTACATGGGGGACACACAAGAGATGACATGGTGCCAGGTGTGGTGTCACAGGGACAAGGTGGCACCTAGTGGTGTGATTGCCTACCTATGTGGGTGGCACATCAAGGTGGCACCTGGCAGGGTGGGGAATGACGGGGCTGAAGTGACACCCGGTGGCCATGATGGCCTAGCCATGTGAGTAGCATGCACTATGTAGCACCCCATGGGGCAGTGTCTGAGTGGGCTTAGGTGACACCTCGCGGCCTTGATAGCCTCACCATGCTGGTGACATGGGTGAGGTAGCACCTTGCCTGGTGGGGTGTGACGTGGCTGAGATGACACATGGTGGTCATGATCCCTTGCCTCTTAGGTGGCTCCAGCGTGGTGGCACCCTGCTGTGAAAGCTATGAAGGGGTCAAGGTGACATCCCATGGCTATGACAGCCTCACCACATGGGTGACCCAAGTGAGGTGGCTCCCCACAAGACATGGTGTGACTGAGCTAAGCTGTCACCCAGTGGCAGTGATGGCTTCTCCATGCAGGTGACCCATACGAGGTGGTACCCCACTGGGTGGTGTGTGAAGCAACCAAGGTGACACCCAGCAGCTGTGAGGGCCTCATCACGTGGGTGATCTGTGCATGGTGGCTCCCCACCAGGCAGTGTGTGCTCAGGCAGAGGAGACATCTGGCAGCCATGACAGCCTCACCATGCAGTTGACCTTTGCCAGGTGGCAACCTGCGGGATGGGGTGTGACCATGCAGACGTGACACCCAGCGGTGTGACCACCTTGCCATGCAGGTGCCATGTTGAGGTGACATTCTCCTGGGCAGGGAGTGACGCGGCTGAATATTGGTGGCCGTGAGTGCTGCACCATGTGGGTGGCACATGCTAGGTGACATCCCAATGGGCAAGGTGTACCCAGGCCGAGGTGACACTCAGTGGCTGTGAAGGCCTCACAACACAGGTGACCCATGCGATTTGGAATCCTGCATGGTGTGTTGTGACTGGGTTGACATGACACAGCGACCACATTGGACTTGCAATGTGGGTGGCATGCGTGAGGTTAGCCCTGCCAGGTAGGGTGTGATTGGGCTGAGGTGACACCTGGCAGCCATGATGGGCTTGCCACATGGATGGCACACAAGAGATGACACCCCACTGGGCATGGTGTCATGGGGATGAGGTAAAACACTATGGCCGTTACTGCCTCACCATGTGGGTAGCACATGTGAGGTCGCACCCTACCAGGCCTAGAGTGATGGGGCCAAAGTGAAACATGGTGGCTGAGATGACTTGCCACGTGGGTGGCTAGCACGAGGTGGCACCCAGCTGTGCGTGGTGTGAATGGGCCAAAATGACACCTGGCAGCTGTGACAGCCTCGCCACGCTGGTTACCGCTGTGTGGTGGCATCCCACTGGGTGGTGTATGACTGGGCCAAGGTGACAACCAGCAGCCATGAAGGCCTCACTGCATGGGTGACATTCATGAGTTGAAACCCCACTGGGTGGGGTGTGCCCAGGCCTAGGTGAAACATGGCGGCCATGAGGGCCTCAACACACTGGTGACCCGCATGAGGTGGTATCCTGCAGGGTGGGGTGTGCCCATGCCGAGGTGACACCTGGTTGCTATGATTGCCCTGCAACGTGGGTTACCAGTGCTGGGTGGGGTGCACCCAGGTTGAGGTGACACATGGTTTATGTGACAGATGAGCAATATGGGTGGCATGTGTAAGGTGACACTCCACTGGGGAGGGTGTGACCAGGCTGAGGTGACGCGCCTTGTGGCTGTGATGGCCTTGCCATGTGGTTGGCATGTACGAGGTAGCACCCCACCAGGTAGGGAGTGATGGGGCCGAGGTTCCACCAGGCACTGTAATGTCCTCAACATGCGGGTGACCAATGAGAGGTAGCATCCCACCAGGTGGGGTGTGCCCAGGCCTAGGTGACACCTGGCAGCCATGATGGCCTCACATTTCAGGTGACTCGTGAGAAGTGGCATTGCACACGGCGAGGTGCACCTGGGTTGAGGTGACACCTGATGACTGTGATGGACTCACCACACGGGTGGCTTGCATGAGGTGACACACTGGAGGACAGAGTGTGATTGAGCTAAGGTGACACCTGGTGGCTGTGGTGTCCTCATCACATGGGTGGCATGCAAGAGATGACACCCCACCAGGTGTGGTGTCATGGGGATGAGGTGACAGCTAGTGGCTGTGACTGCATTGTCATGTGGGTGGCACATGTGAGGTAGCACCCCATCAGGTTGGCAGAGTTGGGGCCGAGGTGACACATGGTGGCTGTGACGGCCTCACCACATGGGTGACCTGCATGAGGTGGCATTCCACCATGAGGCGTGTGTCTGGGCCATTTTGACACCCAGTGGCTGTGATGTCCTCACCACGCGGGTGGCTCATGCAAGGTTTCACCATGCCAGGTGGTGTGTCATGGGGCTGAGGTGACACACCATGGTCATGATGACCTTGCCATGCTGGTGACATATGTGAGGTGGTACCTGACCTGGTGGAGATTGTCAGGACTGAAGTGACACCTGGAGGCCATGATGGGTTTGCCACACAGGTGACCCGTGTGAGGTGGCCCCCTGATGGGTGGAGTGCAATGGGGATGAGGTGACACCTGGTGGCTGTGACGGCCTTGCCATGTGTGTGGCCTGTATGAGGTAGCACCCCACCAGGTAGGGAGTGATGGGGCCGAGTTTCCACCAGGCCACAGTAATGTCCTGAACATGCGGGTGACCAATGAGATGTAGCATCCCACCAGGTGAGGTGTGCCCAGGCCTAGGTGACACCTGGCAGTGTGTTGGCCTCACCACATGGGTGACCCTGGCAGGCTGGAACCCCACTGGGCAGGTGTTTGTGGGCCAAGGTCAAACACAGGTTCTGTGATGGCCTCACCACATGGGTGGCACCCCACCGGGTTGGGTGTGCCCAGGCCAAGGTGACACTCAGGGGCCATGACAGCCTTACCACGTGGGTGACCAGTGTGATGTGGCAACCTGTTGGGCAGCACATGACTGTGCCAAAGTGACACCTGGTGGCTGTGATGGCCTCACGATGCAGGTGACCTGTACAAGGCCTCACCGCAAGGGTGGCATGCATGAGGTTGCTCTCCACTGGGCAGAGTGTCCCAAGGCCGAGGTGACACCTGCTGGCCATGATGGCCTCACCATGCGGGTGGCACATGTGGAGTGGCATCCCTCTGGGTGGGATTTGCCCAGGCCGAGGTCAAACCGCACTTCCATTATGGCCTCAGTACGTGGGTGACCCACATGAGGTTGCACCCAGCTGGGCAGGTTGTGCCAGTTCTGAGGGTGAAACCCAGTGGGCATGAAGGCCTAGCCACACGGGAGACCCACACATGGTGGCACACAGCCAGGCAGTGTGTAACTGGGCCGAGGTGACACCCAGTGACCATTACGGCCTTGCCTCATGCGTGATATGTGTAAAATGGCACTCTGTGGCGTGGGGTGTGACCAGGCCTAAGTGACACCCTGGCCATGAGGGTCTTGCAACGTGCATCACCTGCATGATGTGGCTCCCCACTGGGCAGGTTTTGAAGTAGCCGAGGTGAAACTCGGCCTCCTGACCACATCGCCATGCAGGTGGCATGTGCGAAGTGTCACCATGATGGGTGGGGTGTGACCAGGTCTAGGTGACACCCAGCTGCCATGCAGGCCTCATCAGGCAGATGCACCACAGTATGTGGCACTCCTCCAGTTGGTGTGTGCCCAGGCAAAAGTGAATCCCAGCATTCATGAGGGCATCAACATGTGGGTGACCCATGCGAGGTGGCAGCCCCCAGGTGATGTGTGACTGGGCTGAGGTGAAACCCAATGGAATGTCAGCCTCACCACATAGGTGACCCTGGTGTGGTGGCATCCCACCAGGCGGCATGTGCCCAGGCCAAGGTCAAACACAGCTTCTGTGATGGCCTTGCCACTCGGGTGACAGGTGCAAGGTGGCTCCCCATCAGGTGGCGTGTGCCTGGGCTGAGGTGACAGCCAGCAGCTATGATGTACTTGCCACGTGGGTTACCTATGTGAGGTGGCACCCCACTGGGTGGATATGCCCAGGTTGATGTGACACCTGGCAGCCCTGATGTCCTCAGCACGTGGGTGACTGATGTGAGGTGGCACCCTGCTAGGTGGGGTGTGATGGATCTGAGGTGACATCTGGCAGCCATAATGGCCTTGCAACATGGGTGGCACATGCAAAGTGGCACACTGCAGGTGGGAGGTGAGGGGGTTTAGGTGACACCCAGTGGCTTTGACGGTGCAGCTATGTGTGTGACAAGTGCAAGGGTGCACCCATCTGGGTGGCGTGTTACTGGACCGAGGTTACACCTTGTGACCATAATGACCTCAGCACTTGGGTGGTATGCATGATGTGGCACCCTGCCAGCAGGGTGTGATGGGGCCAATGGACACCCCGTGGTTGTGACAGCCTCTCAACACGGGTGACCCATGTGAGGTGGCTTTTTGCCGGGCAGGGTGTGACTGAGCTGAGGTGACATCTGGCAGCCATTACAGCCTCACCACATGGGTGACACATGCGTGGTGGCATCCTGTTGTGCTGGATGTGCCTGGGCCTAGGTGACAGCCGGTTGCCATGAGGGCCATGCCACAAGTGTGACCCTTGTGAGATGGCACTCTGGTGGGTGGGGTGTGCATGGGCCTAGGTGCCACGTGGTGGCTGAGAGGGCCTCGCAACCCAGGTGACCCTCACGAGATGGCACCCTGCCTGATGGGATGTGCCCAATTCAAGGTGATACCTGATGGTCATGACAGCATCACCACATGCATGGCATGCGCAAGGTGGTACACTGTTGGGCTGTGTTTGATAATCCTAGGTGACACCCTGTGGCCATCATGGCCTTGCCATGTGGGTGGCATGCATGAAGTGGCTCCAGCCGCACATGGTGTCCCTGGGCTGAGGTGAGACCTGGCAACACTGACGGCCTCACCACATGGCTTACACATGTAAGGTGGCACCCCACAGGGTGGATGTGCCTGGGCTGAGGTGAGGCCTGATATCCCTGGTGGCCTCACCACATGGGTGAATCACATGAGTTGACACCCCACCAGGCAGGGTGTGGTGGGGCTGAAGTGACACCCAGCAGCTGTAATGGCCTTGCAATGTGGGTGGAAGCTGCAAAGTGCCACCGCTCTGGGCAGGGTGTAAGGGTGCCGAGGTGACCCATGGTGCTGTGATGGCCCAGCTACATGGGTGGCAAGTGCAAGGTTGCACTCCCACCAGGTGGGGTGTTACAGGGCCGAGGTGGCACCTGGTGTCTGTGATGGCCTCACCACTTGGGTGGCACACACATGGTAGCACCCTGCCAGGCAAGGTGCGATAGGGTCAATGGACACCCTGTGGCTGTGACAGCCTTGCAACCCTGGTGACCTATACTAGGTGGCTTCCTGCTGGCAGGTTGTGACCGAGCTGAGGTGACACCCAGCAGCAGTGATGGCCTTGCCACATGGGTGACCTGCAAGAGGTGGCACCATGCTGTGTGGGTTGTGACCAGGCCAAGGTGACACCTGGTGGCCATGACAGCCTCACCACAATCGTAGCAAGTGTGAGATTGCACCCTGCAGGCTGCAGTGTGACCAGGCCAAAGTGATCCACAAGCAGCTGTGAGAGCCACATCACATGGGTGACCCTTGCAAAGTGGCACCCCGTTAGGTGGTGTGTGACTGGTCCAAGGTGATGCCCAGTGGCCATGAGGACCTCACCACATGGGTGACCCACATGAGCTGGCACCCTGCCTGGCAGGGTGTAACCAGGCCAAGGTGACATCTGGTGGCATAGAGGTGCTCACAACGTGAGTAACCATGCGAGGTGGCATCTCACATGGTGGGGTATGCCCGGGTTGAGGTGACACACTTTGACCGAGACAGACTTGCAGCACAGGTGGCATGCACCAGGTGACACCCCACTGTGCAGTGTGTGATCGGGCTGAGGTGACACCTGGTGGCTGTGATGGTCTCATCCTGAGGGAAGCACATGCTAGTTGACACCCTGGCAGGTGGGTATTGACCAGGAAGAGGTGACACCCAGTGGCCGTGATGGCCTCACTACATGGGGGACACACAAGAGATGACATGGTGCCAGGTGTGGTGTCACAGGGACAAGGTGGCACCTAGTGGTGTGATTGCCTACCTATGTGGGTGGCACATCAAGGTGGCACCTGGCAGGGTGGGGAATGACGGGGCTGAAGTGACACCCGGTGGCCATGATGGCCTAGCCATGTGAGTAGCATGCACTATGTAGCACCCCATGGGGCAGTGTCTGAGTGGGCTTAGGTGACACCTCGCGGCCTTGATAGCCTCACCATGCTGGTGACATGGTGAGGTAGCACCTTGCCTGGTGGGGTGTGACGTGGCTGAGATGACACATGGTGGTCATGATCCCTTGCCTCTTAGGTGGCTCCAGCGTGGTGGCACCCTGCTGTGAAAGCTATGAAGGGGTCAAGGTGACATCCCATGGCTATGACAGCCTCACCACATGGGTGACCCAAGTGAGGTGGCTCCCCACAAGACATGGTGTGACTGAGCTAAGCTGTCACCCAGTGGCAGTGATGGCTTCTCCATGCAGGTGACCCATACGAGGTGGTACCCCACTGGGTGGTGTGTGAAGCAACCAAGGTGACACCCAGCAGCTGTGAGGGCCTCATCACGTGGGTGATCTGTGCATGGTGGCTCCCCACCAGGCAGTGTGTGCTCAGGCAGAGGAGACATCTGGCAGCCATGACAGCCTCACCATGCAGTTGACCTTTGCCAGGTGGCAACCCTGCGGGATGGGGTGTGACCATGCAGACGTGACACCCAGCGGTGTGACCACCTTGCCATGCAGGTGCCATGTTGAGGTGACATTCTCCTGGGCAGGGAGTGACGCGGCTGAATATTGGTGGCCGTGAGTGCTGCACCATGTGGGTGGCACATGCTAGGTGACATCCCAATGGGCAAGGTGTACCCAGGCCGAGGTGACACTCAGTGGCTGTGAAGGCCTCACAACACAGGTGACCCATGCGATTTGGAATCCTGCATGGTGTGTTGTGACTGGGTTGACATGACACAGCGACCACATTGGACTTGCAATGTGGGTGGCATGCGTGAGGTTAGCCCTGCCAGGTAGGGTGTGATTGGGCTGAGGTGACACCTGGCAGCCATGATGGGCTTGCCACATGGATGGCACACAAGAGATGACACCCCACTGGGCATGGTGTCATGGGGATGAGGTAAAACACTATGGCCGTTACTGCCTCACCATGTGGGTAGCACATGTGAGGTCGCACCCTACCAGGCCTAGAGTGATGGGGCCAAAGTGAAACATGGTGGCTGAGATGACTTGCCACGTGGGTGGCTAGCACGAGGTGGCACCCAGCTGTGCGTGGTGTGAATGGGCCAAAATGACACCTGGCAGCTGTGACAGCCTCGCCACGCTGGTTACCGCTGTGTGGTGGCATCCCACTGGGTGGTGTATGACTGGGCCAAGGTGACAACCAGCAGCCATGAAGGCCTCACTGCATGGGTGACATTCATGAGTTGAAACCCCACTGGGTGGGGTGTGCCCAGGCCTAGGTGAAACATGGCGGCCATGAGGGCCTCAACACACTGGTGACCCGCATGAGGTGGTATCCTGCAGGGTGGGGTGTGCCCATGCCGAGGTGACACCTGGTTGCTATGATTGCCCTGCAACGTGGGTTACCAGTGCTGGGTGGGGTGCACCCAGGTTGAGGTGACACATGGTTTATGTGACAGATGAGCAATATGGGTGGCATGTGTAAGGTGACACTCCACTGGGAGGGTGTGACCAGGCTGAGGTGACGCCTTGTGGCTGTGATGGCCTTGCCATGTGGTTGGCATGTACGAGGTAGCACCCCACCAGGTAGGGAGTGATGGGGCCGAGGTTCCACCAGGCCACTGTAATGTCCTCAACATGCGGGTGACCAATGAGAGGTAGCATCCCACCAGGTGGGGTGTGCCCAGGCCTAGGTGACACCTGGCAGCCATGATGGCCTCACATTTCAGGTGACTCGTGAGAAGTGGCATTGCACACGGCGAGGTGCACCTGGGTTGAGGTGACACCTGATGACTGTGATGGACTCACCACACGGGTGGCTTGCATGAGGTGACACACTGGAGGACAGAGTGTGATTGAGCTAAGGTGACACCTGGTGGCTGTGGTGTCCTCATCACATGGGTGGCATGCAAGAGATGACACCCCACCAGGTGTGGTGTCATGGGGATGAGGTGACAGCTAGTGGCTGTGACTGCATTGTCATGTGGGTGGCACATGTGAGGTAGCACCCCATCAGGTTGGCAGAGTTGGGGCCGAGGTGACACATGGTGGCTGTGACGGCCTCACCACATGGGTGACCTGCATGAGGTGGCATTCCACCATGAGGCGTGTGTCTGGGCCATTTTGACACCCAGTGGCTGTGATTGTCCTCACCACGCGGGTGGCTCATGCAAGGTTTCACCATGCCAGGTGGTGTGTCATGGGGCTGAGGTGACACACCATGGTCATGATGACCTTGCCATGCTGGTGACATATGTGAGGTGGTACCTGACCTGGTGGAGATTGTCAGGACTGAAGTGACACCTGGAGGCCATGATGGGTTTGCCACACAGGTGACCCGTGTGAGGTGGCCCCCTGATGGGTGGAGTGCAATGGGGATGAGGTGACACCTGGTGGCTGTGACGGCCTTGCCATGTGTGTGGCCTGTATGAGGTAGCACCCCACCAGGTAGGGAGTGATGGGGCCGAGTTTCCACCAGGCCACAGTAATGTCCTGAACATGCGGGTGACCAATGAGATGTAGCATCCCACCAGGTGAGGTGTGCCCAGGCCTAGGTGACACCTGGCAGTGTGTTGGCCTCACCACATGGGTGACCCTGGCAGGCTGGAACCCCACTGGGCAGGTGTTTGTGGGCCAAGGTCAAACACAGGTTCTGTGATGGCCTCACCACATGGGTGGCACCCCACCGGGTTGGGTGTGCCCAGGCCAAGGTGACACTCAGGGGCCATGACAGCCTTACCACGTGGGTGACCAGTGTGATGTGGCAACCTGTTGGGCAGCACATGACTGTGCCAAAGTGACACCTGGTGGCTGTGATGGCCTCACGATGCAGGTGACCTGTACAAGGCCTCACCGCAAGGGTGGCATGCATGAGGTTGCTCTCCACTGGGCAGAGTGTCCCAAGGCCGAGGTGACACCTGCTGGCCATGATGGCCTCACCATGCGGGTGGCACATGTGGAGTGGCATCCCTCTGGGTGGGATTTGCCCAGGCCGAGGTCAAACCGCACTTCCATTATGGCCTCAGTACGTGGGTGACCCACATGAGGTTGCACCCAGCTGGGCAGGTTGTGCCAGTTCTGAGGTGAAACCCAGTGGGCATGAAGGCCTAGCCACACGGGAGACCCACACATGGTGGCACACAGCCAGGCAGTGTGTAACTGGGCCGAGGTGACACCCAGTGACCATTACGGCCTTGCCTCATGCGTGATATGTGTAAAATGGCACTCTGTGGCGTGGGGTGTGACCAGGCCTAAGTGACACCCTGGCCATGAGGGTCTTGCAA
Organism: Hippopotamus amphibius kiboko; assembly: GCF_030028045.1. Taxonomy (NCBI): domain Eukaryota; kingdom Metazoa; phylum Chordata; class Mammalia; order Artiodactyla; family Hippopotamidae; genus Hippopotamus; species Hippopotamus amphibius. The sequence goes on along the minus strand of NC_080188.1, from coordinate 104,961,813 downwards.
CGTGCATCACCTGCATGATGTGGCTCCCCACTGGGCAGGTTTTGAAGTAGCCGAGGTGAAACTCGGCCTCCTGACCACATCGCCATGCAGGTGGCATGTGCGAAGTGTCACCATGATGGGTGGGGTGTGACCAGGTCTAGGTGACACCCAGCTGCCATGCAGGCCTCATCAGGCAGATGCACCACAGTATGTGGCACTCCTCCAGTTGGTGTGTGCCCAGGCAAAAGTGAATCCCAGCATTCATGAGGGCATCAACATGTGGGTGACCCATGCGAGGTGGCAGCCCCCAGGTGATGTGTGACTGGGCTGAGGTGAAACCCAATGGAATGTCAGCCTCACCACATAGGTGACCCTGGTGTGGTGGCATCCCACCAGGCGGCATGTGCCCAGGCCAAGGTCAAACACAGCTTCTGTGATGGCCTTGCCACTCGGGTGACAGGTGCAAGGTGGCTCCCCATCAGGTGGCGTGTGCCTGGGCTGAGGTGACAGCCAGCAGCTATGATGTACTTGCCACGTGGGTTACCTATGTGAGGTGGCACCCCACTGGGTGGATATGCCCAGGTTGATGTGACACCTGGCAGCCCTGATGTCCTCAGCACGTGGGTGACTGATGTGAGGTGGCACCCTGCTAGGTGGGGTGTGATGGATCTGAGGTGACATCTGGCAGCCATAATGGCCTTGCAACATGGGTGGCACATGCAAAGTGGCACACTGCAGGTGGGAGGTGAGGGGGTTTAGGTGACACCCAGTGGCTTTGACGGTGCAGCTATGTGTGTGACAAGTGCAAGGGTGCACCCATCTGGGTGGCGTGTTACTGGACCGAGGTTACACCTTGTGACCATAATGACCTCAGCACTTGGGTGGTATGCATGATGTGGCACCCTGCCAGCAGGGTGTGATGGGGCCAATGGACACCCCGTGGTTGTGACAGCCTCTCAACACGGGTGACCCATGTGAGGTGGCTTTTTGCCGGGCAGGGTGTGACTGAGCTGAGGTGACATCTGGCAGCCATTACAGCCTCACCACATGGGTGACACATGCGTGGTGGCATCCTGTTGTGCTGGATGTGCCTGGGCCTAGGTGACAGCCGGTTGCCATGAGGGCCATGCCACAAGTGTGACCCTTGTGAGATGGCACTCTGGTGGGTGGGGTGTGCATGGGCCTAGGTGCCACGTGGTGGCTGAGAGGGCCTCGCAACCCAGGTGACCCTCACGAGATGGCACCCTGCCTGATGGGATGTGCCCAATTCAAGGTGATACCTGATGGTCATGACAGCATCACCACATGCATGGCATGCGCAAGGTGGTACACTGTTGGGCTGTGTTTGATAATCCTAGGTGACACCCTGTGGCCATCATGGCCTTGCCATGTGGGTGGCATGCATGAAGTGGCTCCAGGCCGCACATGGTGTCCCTGGGCTGAGGTGAGACCTGGCAACACTGACGGCCTCACCACATGGCTTACACATGTAAGGTGGCACCCCACAGGGTGGATGTGCCTGGGCTGAGGTGAGGCCTGATATCCCTGGTGGCCTCACCACATGGGTGAATCACATGAGTTGACACCCCACCAGGCAGGGTGTGGTGGGGCTGAAGTGACACCCAGCAGCTGTAATGGCCTTGCAATGTGGGTGGAAGCTGCAAAGTGCCACCGCTCTGGGCAGGGTGTAAGGGTGCCGAGGTGACCCATGGTGCTGTGATGGCCCAGCTACATGGGTGGCAAGTGCAAGGTTGCACCCCACCAGGTGGGGTGTTACAGGGCCGAGGTGGCACCTGGTGTCTGTGATGGCCTCACCACTTGGGTGGCACACACATGGTAGCACCCTGCCAGGCAAGGTGCGATAGGGTCAATGGACACCCTGTGGCTGTGACAGCCTTGCAACCCTGGTGACCTATACTAGGTGGCTTCCTGCTGGCAGGTTGTGACCGAGCTGAGGTGACACCCAGCAGCAGTGATGGCCTTGCCACATGGGTGACCTGCAAGAGGTGGCACCATGCTGTGTGGGTTGTGACCAGGCCAAGGTGACACCTGGTGGCCATGACAGCCTCACCACAATCGTAGCAAGTGTGAGATTGCACCCTGCAGGCTGCAGTGTGACCAGGCCAAAGTGATCCACAGCAGCTGTGAGAGCCACATCACATGGGTGACCCTTGCAAAGTGGCACCCCGTTAGGTGGTGTGTGACTGGTCCAAGGTGATGCCCAGTGGCCATGAGGACCTCACCACATGGGTGACCCACATGAGCTGGCACCCTGCCTGGCAGGGTGTAACCAGGCCAAGGTGACATCTGGTGGCATAGAGGTGCTCACAACGTGAGTAACCATGCGAGGTGGCATCTCACATGGTGGGGTATGCCCGGGTTGAGGTGACACACTTTGACCGAGACAGACTTGCAGCACAGGTGGCATGCACCAGGTGACACCCCACTGTGCAGTGTGTGATCGGGCTGAGGTGACACCTGGTGGCTGTGATGGTCTCATCCTGAGGGAAGCACATGCTAGTTGACACCCTGGCAGGTGGGTATTGACCAGGAAGAGGTGACACCCAGTGGCCGTGATGGCCTCACTACATGGGGGACACACAAGAGATGACATGGTGCCAGGTGTGGTGTCACAGGGACAAGGTGGCACCTAGTGGTGTGATTGCCTACCTATGTGGGTGGCACATCAAGGTGGCAGCTGGCAGGGTGGGGAATGACGGGGCTGAAGTGACACCCGGTGGCCATGATGGCCTAGCCATGTGAGTAGCATGCACTATGTAGCACCCCATGGGGCAGTGTCTGAGTGGGCTTAGGTGACACCTCGCGGCCTTGATAGCCTCACCATGCTGGTGACATGGGTGAGGTAGCACCTTGCCTGGTGGGGTGTGACGTGGCTGAGATGACACATGGTGGTCATGATCCCTTGCCTCTTAGGTGGCTCCAGCGTGGTGGCACCCTGCTGTGAAAGCTATGAAGGGGTCAAGGTGACATCCCATGGCTATGACAGCCTCACCACATGGGTGACCCAAGTGAGGTGGCTCCCCACAAGACATGGTGTGACTGAGCTAAGCTGTCACCCAGTGGCAGTGATGGCTTCTCCATGCAGGTGACCCATACGAGGTGGTACCCCACTGGGTGGTGTGTGAAGCAACCAAGGTGACACCCAGCAGCTGTGAGGGCCTCATCACGTGGGTGATCTGTGCATGGTGGCTCCCCACCAGGCAGTGTGTGCTCAGGCAGAGGAGACATCTGGCAGCCATGACAGCCTCACCATGCAGTTGACCTTTGCCAGGTGGCAACCTGCGGGATGGGGTGTGACCATGCAGACGTGACACCCAGCGGTGTGACCACCTTGCCATGCAGGTGCCATGTTGAGGTGACATTCTCCTGGGCAGGGAGTGACGCGGCTGAATATTGGTGGCCGTGAGTGCTGCACCATGTGGGTGGCACATGCTAGGTGACATCCCAATGGGCAAGGTGTACCCAGGCCGAGGTGACACTCAGTGGCTGTGAAGGCCTCACAACACAGGTGACCCATGCGATTTGGAATCCTGCATGGTGTGTTGTGACTGGGTTGACATGACACAGCGACCACATTGGACTTGCAATGTGGGTGGCATGCGTGAGGTTAGCCCTGCCAGGTAGGGTGTGATTGGAATGAGGTGACACCTGGCAGCCATGATGGGCTTGCCACATGGATGGCACACAAGAGATGACACCCCACTGGGCATGGTGTCATGGGGATGAGGTAAAACACTATGGCCGTTACTGCCTCACCATGTGGGTAGCACATGTGAGGTCGCACCCTACCAGGCCTAGAGTGATGGGGCCAAAGTGAAACATGGTGGCTGAGATGACTTGCCACGTGGGTGGCTAGCACGAGGTGGCACCCAGCTGTGCGTGGTGTGAATGGGCCAAAATGACACCTGGCAGCTGTGACAGCCTCGCCACGCTGGTTACCGCTGTGTGGTGGCATCCCACTGGGTGGTGTATGACTGGGCCAAGGTGACAACCAGCAGCCATGAAGGCCTCACTGCATGGGTGACATTCATGAGTTGAAACCCCACTGGGTGGGGTGTGCCCAGGCCTAGGTGAAACATGGCGGCCATGAGGGCCTCAACACACTGGTGACCCGCATGAGGTGGTATCCTGCTGGGTGGGGTGTGCCCATGCCGAGGTGACACCTGGTTGCTATGATTGCCCTGCAACGTGGGTTACCAGTGCTGGGTGGGGTGCACCCAGGTTGAGGTGACACATGGTTTATGTGACAGATGAGCAATATGGGTGGCATGTGTAAGGTGACACTCCACTGGGGAGGGTGTGACCAGGCTGAGGTGACGCCTTGTGGCTGTGATGGCCTTGCCATGTGGTTGGCATGTACGAGGTAGCACCCCACCAGGTAGGGAGTGATGGGGCCGAGGTTCCACCAGGCCACTGTAATGTCCTCAACATGCGGGTGACCAATGAGAGGTAGCATCCCACCAGGTGGGGTGTGCCCAGGCCTAGGTGACACCTGGCAGCCATGATGGCCTCACATTTCAGGTGACTCGTGAGAAGTGGCATTGCACACGGCGAGGTGCACCTGGGTTGAGGTGACACCTGATGACTGTGATGGACTCACCACACGGGTGGCTTGCATGAGGTGACACACTGGAGGACAGAGTGTGATTGAGCTAAGGTGACACCTGGTGGCTGTGGTGTCCTCATCACATGGGTGGCATGCAAGAGATGACACCCCACCAGGTGTGGTGTCATGGGGATGAGGTGACAGCTAGTGGCTGTGACTGCATTGTCATGTGGGTGGCACATGTGAGGTAGCACCCCATCAGGTTGGCAGAGTTGGGGCCGAGGTGACACATGGTGGCTGTGACGGCCTCACCACATGGGTGACCTGCATGAGGTGGCATTCCACCATGAGGCGTGTGTCTGGGCCATTTTGACACCCAGTGGCTGTGATGTCCTCACCACGCGGGTGGCTCATGCAAGGTTTCACCATGCCAGGTGGTGTGTCATGGGGCTGAGGTGACACACCATGGTCATGATGACCTTGCCATGCTGGTGACATATGTGAGGTGGTACCTGACCTGGTGGAGATTGTCAGGACTGAAGTGACACCTGGAGGCCATGATGGGTTTGCCACACAGGTGACCCGTGTGAGGTGGCCCCCTGATGGGTGGAGTGCAATGGGGATGAGGTGACACCTGGTGGCTGTGACGGCCTTGCCATGTGTGTGGCCTGTATGAGGTAGCACCCCACCAGGTAGGGAGTGATGGGGCCGAGTTTCCACCAGGCCACAGTAATGTCCTGAACATGCGGGTGACCAATGAGATGTAGCATCCCACCAGGTGAGGTGTGCCCAGGCCTAGGTGACACCTGGCAGTGTGTTGGCCTCACCACATGGGTGACCCTGGCAGGCTGGAACCCCACTGGGCAGGTGTTTGTGGGCCAAGGTCAAACACAGGTTCTGTGATGGCCTCACCACATGGGGGGCACCCCACCGGGTTGGGTGTGCCCAGGCCAAGTTGACACTCAGGGGCCATGACAGCCTTACCACGTGGGTGACCAGTGTGATGTGGCAACCTGTTGGGCAGCACATGACTGTGCCAAAGTGACACCTGGTGGCTGTGATGGCCTCACGATGCAGGTGACCTGTACAAGGCCTCACCGCAAGGGTGGCATGCATGAGGTTGCTCTCCACTGGGCAGAGTGTCCCAAGGCCGAGGTGACACCTGCTGGCCATGATGGCCTCACCATGCGGGTGGCACATGTGGAGTGGCATCCCTCTGGGTGGGATTTGCCCAGGCCGAGGTCAAACCGCACTTCCATTATGGCCTCAGTACGTGGGTGACCCACATGAGGTTGCACCCAGCTGGGCAGGTTGTGCCAGTTCTGAGGTGAAACCCAGTGGGCATGAAGGCCTAGCCACACGGGAGACCCACACATGGTGGCACACAGCCAGGCAGTGTGTAACTGGGCCGAGGTGACACCCAGTGACCATTACGGCCTTGCCTCATGCGTGATATGTGTAAAATGGCACTCTGTGGCGTGGGGTGTGACCAGGCCTAAGTGACACCCTGGCCATGAGGGTCTTGCAACGTGCATCACCTGCATGATGTGGCTCCCCACTGGGCAGGTTTTGAAGTAGCCGAGGTGAAACTCGGCCTCCTGACCACATCGCCATGCAGGTGGCATGTGCGAAGTGTCACCATGATGGGTGGGGTGTGACCAGGTCTAGGTGACACCCAGCTGCCATGCAGGCCTCATCAGGCAGATGCACCACAGTATGTGGCACTCCTCCAGTTGGTGTGTGCCCAGGCAAAAGTGAATCCCAGCATTCATGAGGGCATCAACATGTGGGTGACCCATGCGAGGTGGCAGCCCCCAGGTGATGTGTGACTGGGCTGAGGTGAAACCCAATGGAATGTCAGCCTCACCACATAGGTGACCCTGGTGTGGTGGCATCCCACCAGGCGGCATGTGCCCAGGCCAAGGTCAAACACAGCTTCTGTGATGGCCTTGCCACTCGGGTGACAGGTGCAAGGTGGCTCCCCATCAGGTGGCGTGTGCCTGGGCTGAGGTGACAGCCAGCAGCTATGATGTACTTGCCACGTGGGTTACCTATGTGAGGTGGCACCCCACTGGGTGGATATGCCCAGGTTGATGTGACACCTGGCAGCCCTGATGTCCTCAGCACGTGGGTGACTGATGTGAGGTGGCACCCTGCTAGGTGGGGTGTGATGGATCTGAGGTGACATCTGGCAGCCATAATGGCCTTGCAACATGGGTGGCACATGCAAAGTGGCACACTGCAGGTGGGAGGTGAGGGGGTTTAGGTGACACCCAGTGGCTTTGACGGTGCAGCTATGTGTGTGACAAGTGCAAGGGTGCACCCATCTGGGTGGCGTGTTACTGGACCGAGGTTACACCTTGTGACCATAATGACCTCAGCACTTGGGTGGTATGCATGATGTGGCACCCTACCAGCAGGGTGTGATGGGGCCAATGGACACCCCGTGGTTGTGACAGCCTCTCAACACGGGTGACCCATGTGAGGTGGCTTTTTGCCGGGCAGGGTGTGACTGAGCTGAGGTGACATCTGGCAGCCATTACAGCCTCACCACATGGGTGACCCATGCGTGGTGGCATCCTGTTGGGCTGGATGTGCCTGGGCCTAGGTGACAGCCTGTTGCCATGAGGGCCATGCCACAAGTGTGACCCTTGTGAGATGGCACTCTGGTGGGTGGGGTGTGCATGGGCCTAGGTGCCACCTGGTGGCCGAGAGGGCCTCGCAACCCAGGTGACCCTCACGAGATGGCACCCTGCCTGATGGGATGTGCCCAATTCAAGGTGATACCTGATGGTCATGACAGCATCACCACATGCATGGCATGCGCAAGGTGGTACACTGTTGGGCTGTGTTTGATAATCCTAGGTGACACCCTGTGGCCATCATGGCCTTGCCATGTGGGTGGCATGCATGAAGTGGCTCCAGGCCGCACATGGTGTCCCTGGGCTGAGGTGAGACCTGGCAACACTGACGGCCTCACCACATGGCTTACACATGTAAGGTGGCACCCCACAGGGTGGATGTGCCTGGGCTGAGGTGAGGCCTGATATCCCTGGTGGCCTCACCACATGGGTGAATCACATGAGTTGACACCCCACCAGGCAGGGTGTGGTGGGGCTGAAGTGACACCCAGCAGCTGTAATGGCCTTGCAATGTGGGTGGAAGCTGCAAAGTGCCACCGCTCTGGGCAGGGTGTAAGGGTGCCGAGGTGACCCATGGTGCTGTGATGGCCCAGCTCCATGGGTGGCAAGTGCAAGGTTGCACCCCACCAGGTGGGGTGTTACAGGGCCGAGGTGGCACCTGGTGTCTGTGATGGCCTCACCACTTGGGTGGCACACACATGGTAGCACCCTGCCAGGCAAGGTGCGATAGGGTCAATGGACACCCTGTGGCTGTGACAGCCTTGCAACCCTGGTGACCTATACTAGGTGGCTTCCTGCTGGCAGGTTGTGACCGAGCTGAGGTGACACCCGGCAGCAGTGATGGCCTTGCCACATGGGTGACCTGCAAGAGGTGGCACCATGCTGTGTGGGTTGTGACCAGGCCAAGGTGACACCTGGTGGCCATGACAGCCTCACCACAATCGTAGCAAGTGTGAGATTGCACCCTGCAGGCTGCAGTGTGACCAGGCCAAAGTGATCCACAGCAGCTGTGAGAGCCACATCACATGGGTGACCCTTGCAAAGTGGCACCCCGTTAGGTGGTGTGTGACTGGTCCAAGGTGATGCCCAGTGGCCATGAGGACCTCACCACATGGGTGACCCACATGAGCTGGCACCCTGCCTGGCAGGGTGTAACCAGGCCAAGGTGACATCTGGTGGCATAGAGGTGCTCACAACGTGAGTAACCATGCGAGGTGGCATCTCACATGGTGGGGTATGCCCGGGTTGAGGTGACACACTTTGACCGAGACAGACTTGCAGCACAGGTGGCATGCACCAGGTGACACCCCACTGTGCAGTGTGTGATCAGGCTGAGGTGACACCTGGTGGCTGTGATGGTCTCGTCCTGAGGGAAGCACATGCTAGTTGACACCCTGGCAGGTGGGTATTGACCAGGAAAAGGTGACACCCAGTGGCCGTGATGGCCTCACTACATGGGGGACACACAAGAGATGACATGGTGCCAGGTGTGGTGTCACAGGGACAAGGTGGCACCTAGTGGTGTGATTGCCTAGCTATGTGGGTGGCACATCAAGGTGGCACCTGGCAGGGTGGGGAATGACGGGGCTGAAGTGACACCCGGTGGCCATGATGGCCTAGCCATGTGAGTAGCATGCACTATGTAGCACCCCATGGGGCAGTGTCTGAGTGGGCTTAGGTGACACCTCGCGGCCTTGATAGCCTCACCATGCTGGTGACATGGGTGAGGTAGCACCTTGCCTGGTGGGGTGTGACGTGGCTGAGATGACACATGGTGGTCATGATCCCTTGCCTCTTAGGTGGCTCCAGCGTGGTGGCACCCTGCTGTGAAAGCTATGAAGGGGTCAAGGTGACATCCCATGGCTATGACAGCCTCACCACATGGGTGACCCAAGTGAGGTGGCTCCCCACAAGACATGGTGTGACTGAGCTAAGCTGTCACCCAGTGGCAGTGATGGCTTCTCCATGCAGGTGACCCATACGAGGTGGTACCCCACTGGGTGGTGTGTGAAGCAACCAAGGTGACACCCAGCAGCTGTGAGGGCCTCATCACGTGGGTGATCTGTGCATGGTGGCTCCCCACCAGGCAGTGTGTGCTCAGGCAGAGGAGACATCTGGCAGCCATGACAGCCTCACCATGCAGTTGACCTTTGCCAGGTGGCAACCTGCGGGATGGGGTGTGACCATGCAGACGTGACACCCAGCGGTGTGACCACCTTGCCATGCAGGTGCCATGTTGAGGTGACATTCTCCTGGGCAGGGAGTGACGCGGCTGAATATTGGTGGCCGTGAGTGCTGCACCATGTGGGTGGCACATGCTAGGTGACATCCCAATGGGCAAGGTGTACCCAGGCCGAGGTGACACTCAGTGGCTGTGAAGGCCTCACAACACAGGTGACCCATGCGATTTGGAATCCTGCATGGTGTGGTGTGACTGGGTTGACATGACACAGCGACCACATTGGACTTGCAATGTGGGTGGCATGCGTGAGGTTAGCCCTGCCAGGTAGGGTGTGATTGGGCTGAGGTGACACCCGGCAGCCATGATGGGCTTGCCACATGGATGGCACACAAGAGATGACACCCCACTGGGCATGGTGTCATGGGGATGAGGTAAAACACTATGGCCATTACTGCCTCACCATGTGGGTAGCACATGTGAGGTCGCACCCTACCAGGCCTAGAGTGATGGGGCCAAAGTGAAACATGGTGGCTGAGATGACTTGCCACGTGGGTGGCTAGCACGAGGTGGCACCCAGCTGTGCGTGGTGTGAACGGGCCAAAATGACACCTGGCAGCTGTGACAGCCTTGCCACGCTGGTTACCACTGTGTGGTGGCATCCCACTGGGTGGTGTATGACTGGGCCAAGGTGACAACCAGCAGCCATGAAGGCCTCACTGCATGGGTGACATTCGTGAGTTGAAACCCCACTGGGTGGGGTGTGCCCAGGCCTAGGTGAAACATGGCGGCCGTGAGGGCCTCAACACACTGGTGACCCGCATGAGGTGGTATCCTGCTGGGTGGGGTGTGCCCATGCCGAGGTGACACCTGGTTGCTATGATTGCCCTGCAACGTGGGTTACCAGTGCTGGGTGGGGTGCACCCAGGTTGAGGTGACACATGGTTTATGTGACAGATGAGCAATATGGGTGGCATGTGTAAGGTGACACTCCACTGGGGAGGGTGTGACCAGGCTGAGGTGACACCTTGTGGCTGTGATGGCCTTGCCATGTGGTTGGCATGTACGAGGTAGCACCCCACCAGGTAGGGAGTGATGGGGCCGAGGTTCCACCAGGCCACTGTAATGTCCTCAACATGCGGGTGACCAATGAGAGGTAGCATCCCACCAGGTGGGGTGTGCCCAGGCCTAGGTGACACCTGGCAGCCATGATGGCCTCACATTTCAGGTGACTCGTGCAAAGTGGCATTGCACACGGCGAGGTGCACCTGGGTTGAGGTGACACCTGATGACTGTGATGGACTCACCACACGGGTGGCTTGCATGAGGTGACACACTGGAGGACAGAGTGTGATTGAGCTAAGGTGACACCTGGTGGCTGTGGTGTCCTCATCACATGGGTGGCATGCAAGAGATGACACCCCACCAGGTGTGGTGTCATGGGGATGAGGTGACAGCTAGTGGCTGTGACTGCATTGTCATGTGGGTGGCACATGTGAGGTAGCACCCCATCAGGTTGGCAGAGTTGGGGCCGAGGTGACACATGGTGGCTGTGACGGCCTCACCACATGGGTGACCTGCATGAGGTGGCATTCCACCATGAGGCATTTGTCTGGGCCATTTTGACACCCAGTGGCTGTGATGTCCTCACCACGCGGGTGGCTCATGCAAGGTTTCACCATGCCAGGTGGTGTGTCATGGGGCTGAGGTGACACACCATGGTCATGATGACCTTGCCATGCTGGTGACATATGTGAGGTGGTACCTGACCTGGTGGAGATTGTCAGGACTGAAGTGACACCTGGAGGCCATGATGGGTTTGCCACACAGGTGACCCGTGTGAGGTGGCCCCCTGATGGGTGGAGTGCAATGGGGATGAGGTGACACCTGGTGGCTGTGACGGCCTTGCCATGTGTGTGGCCTGTATGAGGTAGCACCCCACCAGGTAGGGAGTGATGGGGCCGAGTTTCCACCAGGCCACAGTAATGTCCTGAACATGCGGGTGACCAATGAGATGTAGCATCCCACCAGGTGAGGTGTGCCCAGGCCTAGGTGACACCTGGCAGTGTGTTGGCCTCACCACATGGGTGACCCTGGCAGGCTGGAACCCCACTGGGCAGGTGTTTGTGGGCCAAGGTCAAACACAGGTTCTGTGATGGCCTCACCACATGGGTGGCACCCCACCGGGTTGGGTGTGCCCAGGCCAAGGTGACACTCAGGGGCCATGACAGCCTTACCACGTCGGTGACCAGTGTGATGTGGCAACCTGTTGGGCAGCACATGACTGTGCCAAAGTGACACCTGGTGGCTGTGATGGCCTCACGATACAGGTGACCTGTACAAGGCCTCACCGCAAGGGTGGCATGCATGAGGTTGCTCTCCACTGGGCAGAGTGTCCCAAGGCCGAGGTGACACCTGCTGGCCATGATGGCCTCACCATGCGGGTGGCACATGTGGAGTGGCATCCCTCTGGGTGGGATTTGCCCAGGCCGAGGTCAAACCGCACTTCCATTATGGCCTCAGTACGTGGGTGACCCACATGAGGTTGCACCCAGCTGGGCAGGTTGTGCCAGTTCTGAGGTGAAACCCAGTGGGCATGAAGGCCTAGCCACACGGGAGACCCACACATGGTGGCACACAGCCAGGCAGTGTGTAACTGGGCCGAGGTGACACCCAGTGACCATTACGGCCTTGCCTCATGCGTGATATGTGTAAAATGGCACTCTGTGGCGTGGGGTGTGACCAGGCCTAAGTGACACCCTGGCCATGAGGGTCTTGCAACGTGCATCACCTGCATGATGTGGCTCCCCACTGGGCAGGTTTTGAAGTAGCCGAGGTGAAACTCGGCCTCCTGACCACATCGCCATGCAGGTGGCATGTGCAAAGTGTCACCATGATGGGTGGGGTGTGACCAGGTCTAGGTGACACCCAGCTGCCATGCAGGCCTCATCAGGCAGATGCACCACAGTATGTGGCACTCCTCCAGTTGGTGTGTGCCCAGGCAAAAGTGAATCCCAGCATTCATGAGGGCATCAACATGTGGGTGACCCATGCGAGGTGGCAGCCCCCAGGTGATGTGTGACTGGGCTGAGGTGAAACCCAATGGAATGTCAGCCTCACCACATAGGTGACCCTGGTGTGGTGGCATCCCACCAGGCGGCATGTGCCCAGGCCAAGGTCAAACACAGCTTCTGTGATGGCCTTGCCACTCGGGTGACAGGTGCAAGGTGGCTCCCCATCAGGTGGCGTGTGCCTGGGCTGAGGTGACAGCCAGCAGCTATGATGTACTTGCCACGTGGGTTACCTATGTGAGGTGGCACCCCACTGGGTGGATATGCCCAGGTTGATGTGACACCTGGCAGCCCTGATGTCCTCAGCACGTGGGTGACTGATGTGAGGTGGCACCCTGCTAGGTGGGGTGTGATGGATCTGAGGTGACATCTGGCAGCCATAATGGCCTTGCAACATGGGTGGCACATGCAAAGTGGCACACTGCAGGTGGGAGGTGAGGGGGTTTAGGTGACACCCAGTGGCTTTGACGGTGCAGCTATGTGTGTGACAAGTGCAAGGGTGCACCCATCTGGGTGGCGTGTTACTGGACCGAGGTTACACCTTGTGACCATAATGACCTCAGCACTTGGGTGGTATGCATGATGTGGCACCCTGCCAGCAGGGTGTGATGGGGCCAATGGACACCCCGTGGTTGTGACAGCCTCTCAACACGGGTGACCCATGTGAGGTGGCTTTTTGCCGGGCAGGGTGTGACTGAGCTGAGGTGACATCTGGCAGCCATTACAGCCTCACCACATGGGTGACACATGCGTGGTGGCATCCTGTTGTGCTGGATGTGCCTGGGCCTAGGTGACAGCCGGTTGCCATGAGGGCCATGCCACAAGTGTGACCCTTGTGAGATGGCACTCTGGTGGGTGGGGTGTGCATGGGCCTAGGTGCCACGTGGTGGCTGAGAGGGCCTCGCAACCCAGGTGACCCTCACGAGATGGCACCCTGCCTGATGGGATGTGCCCAATTCAAGGTGATACCTGATGGTCATGACAGCATCACCACATGCATGGCATGCGCAAGGTGGTACACTGTTGGGCTGTGTTTGATAATCCTAGGTGACACCCTGTGGCCATCATGGCCTTGCCATGTGGGTGGCATGCATGAAGTGGCTCCAGGCCGCACATGGTGTCCCTGGGCTGAGGTGAGACCTGGCAACACTGACGGCCTCACCACATGGCTTACACATGTAAGGTGGCACCCCACAGGGTGGATGTGCCTGGGCTGAGGTGAGGCCTGATATCCCTGGTGGCCTCACCACATGGGTGAATCACATGAGTTGACACCCCACCAGGCAGGGTGTGGTGGGGCTGAAGTGACACCCAGCAGCTGTAATGGCCTTGCAATGTGGGTGGAAGCTGCAAAGTGCCACCGCTCTGGGCAGGGTGTAAGGGTGCCGAGGTGACCCATGGTGCTGTGATGGCCCAGCTCCATGGGTGGCAAGTGCAAGGTTGCACCCCACCAGGTGGGGTGTTACAGGGCCGAGGTGGCACCTGGTGTCTGTGATGGCCTCACCACTTGGGTGGCACACACATGGTAGCACCCTGCCAGGCAAGGTGCGATAGGGTCAATGGACACCCTGTGGCTGTGACAGCCTTGCAACCCTGGTGACCTATACTAGGTGGCTTCCTGCTGGCAGGTTGTGACCGAGCTGAGGTGACACCCGGCAGCAGTGATGGCCTTGCCACATGGGTGACCTGCAAGAGGTGGCACCATGCTGTGTGGGTTGTGACCAGGCCAAGGTGACACCTGGTGGCCATGACAGCCTCACCACAATCGTAGCAAGTGTGAGATTGCACCCTGCAGGCTGCAGTGTGACCAGGCCAAAGTGATCCACAGCAGCTGTGAGAGCCACATCACATGGGTGACCCTTGCAAAGTGGCACCCCGTTAGGTGGTGTGTGACTGGTCCAAGGTGATGCCCAGTGGCCATGAGGACCTCACCACATGGGTGACCCACATGAGCTGGCACCCTGCCTGGCAGGGTGTAACCAGGCCAAGGTGACATCTGGTGGCATAGAGGTGCTCACAACGTGAGTAACCATGCGAGGTGGCATCTCACATGGTGGGGTATGCCCGGGTTGAGGTGACACACTTTGACCGAGACAGACTTGCAGCACAGGTGGCATGCACCAGGTGACACCCCACTGTGCAGTGTGTGATCGGGCTGAGGTGACACCTGGTGGCTGTGATGGTCTCATCCTGAGGGAAGCACATGCTAGTTGACACCCTGGCAGGTGGGTATTGACCAGGAAGAGGTGACACCCAGTGGCCGTGATGGCCTCACTACATGGGGGACACACAAGAGATGACATGGTGCCAGGTGTGGTGTCACAGGGACAAGGTGGCACCTAGTGGTGTGATTGCCTACCTATGTGGGTGGCACATCAAGGTGGCAGCTGGCAGGTTGGGGAATGACGGGGCTGAAGTGACACCCGGTGGCCATGATGGCCTAGCCATGTGAGTAGCATGCACTATGTAGCACCCCATGGGGCAGTGTCTGAGTGGGCTTAGGTGACACCTCGCGGCCTTGATAGCCTCACCATGCTGGTGACATGGGTGAGGTAGCACCTTGCCTGGTGGGGTGTGACGTGGCTGAGATGACACATGGTGGTCATGATCCCTTGCCTCTTAGGTGGCTCCAGCGTGGTGGCACCCTGCTGTGAAAGCTATGAAGGGGTCAAGGTGACATCCCATGGCTATGACAGCCTCACCACATGGGTGACCCAAGTGAGGTGGCTCCCCACAAGACATGGTGTGACTGAGCTAAGCTGTCACCCAGTGGCAGTGATGGCTTCTCCATGCAGGTGACCCATACGAGGTGGTACCCCACTGGGTGGTGTGTGAAGCAACCAAGGTGACACCCAGCAGCTGTGAGGGCCTCATCACGTGGGTGATCTGTGCATGGTGGCTCCCCACCAGGCAGTGTGTGCTCAGGCAGAGGAGACATCTGGCAGCCATGACAGCCTCACCATGCAGTTGACCTTTGCCAGGTGGCAACCTGCGGGATGGGGTGTGACCATGCAGACGTGACACCCAGCGGTGTGACCACCTTGCCATGCAGGTGCCATGTTGAGGTGACATTCTCCTGGGCAGGGAGTGACGCGGCTGAATATTGGTGGCCGTGAGTGCTGCACCATGTGGGTGGCACATGCTAGGTGACATCCCAATGGGCAAGGTGTACCCAGGCCGAGGTGACACTCAGTGGCTGTGAAGGCCTCACAACACAGGTGACCCATGCGATTTGGAATCCTGCATGGTGTGTTGTGACTGGGTTGACATGACACAGCGACCACATTGGACTTGCAATGTGGGTGGCATGCGTGAGGTTAGCCCTGCCAGGTAGGGTGTGATTGGGCTGAGGTGACACCTGGCAGCCATGATGGGCTTGCCACATGGATGGCACACAAGAGATGACACCCCACTGGGCATGGTGTCATGGGGATGAGGTAAAACACTATGGCCGTTACTGCCTCACCATGTGGGTAGCACATGTGAGGTCGCACCCTACCAGGCCTAGAGTGATGGGGCCAAAGTGAAACATGGTGGCTGAGATGACTTGCCACGTGGGTGGCTAGCACGAGGTGGCACCCAGCTGTGCGTGGTGTGAATGGGCCAAAATGACACCTGGCAGCTGTGACAGCCTCGCCACGCTGGTTACCGCTGTGTGGTGGCATCCCACTGGGTGGTGTATGACTGGGCCAAGGTGACAACCAGCAGCCATGAAGGCCTCACTGCATGGGTGACATTCATGAGTTGAAACCCCACTGGGTGGGGTGTGCCCAGGCCTAGGTGAAACATGGCGGCCATGAGGGCCTCAACACACTGGTGACCCGCATGAGGTGGTATCCTGCTGGGTGGGGTGTGCCCATGCCGAGGTGACACCTGGTTGCTATGATTGCCCTGCAACGTGGGTTACCAGTGCTGGGTGGGGTGCACCCAGGTTGAGGTGACACATGGTTTATGTGACAGATGAGCAATATGGGTGGCATGTGTAAGGTGACACTCCACTGGGGAGGGTGTGACCAGGCTGAGGTGACGCCTTGTGGCTGTGATGGCCTTGCCATGTGGTTGGCATGTACGAGGTAGCACCCCACCAGGTAGGGAGTGATGGGGCCGAGGTTCCACCAGGCCACTGTAATGTCCTCAACATGCGGGTGACCAATGAGAGGTAGCATCCCACCAGGTGGGGTGTGCCCAGGCCTAGGTGACACCTGGCAGCCATGATGGCCTCACATTTCAGGTGACTCGTGAGAAGTGGCATTGCACACGGCGAGGTGCACCTGGGTTGAGGTGACACCTGATGACTGTGATGGACTCACCACACGGGTGGCTTGCATGAGGTGACACACTGGAGGACAGAGTGTGATTGAGCTAAGGTGACACCTGGTGGCTGTGGTGTCCTCATCACATGGGTGGCATGCAAGAGATGACACCCCACCAGGTGTGGTGTCATGGGGATGAGGTGACAGCTAGTGGCTGTGACTGCATTGTCATGTGGGTGGCACATGTGAGGTAGCACCCCATCAGGTTGGCAGAGTTGGGGCCGAGGTGACACATGGTGGCTGTGACGGCCTCACCACATGGGTGACCTGCATGAGGTGGCATTCCACCATGAGGCGTGTGTCTGGGCCATTTTGACACCCAGTGGCTGTGATGTCCTCACCACGCGGGTGGCTCATGCAAGGTTTCACCATGCCAGGTGGTGTGTCATGGGGCTGAGGTGACACACCATGGTCATGATGACCTTGCCATGCTGGTGACATATGTGAGGTGGTACCTGACCTGGTGGAGATTGTCAGGACTGAAGTGACACCTGGAGGCCATGATGGGTTTGCCACACAGGTGACCCGTGTGAGGTGGCCCCCTGATGGGTGGAGTGCAATGGGGATGAGGTGACACCTGGTGGCTGTGACGGCCTTGCCATGTGTGTGGCCTGTATGAGGTAGCACCCCACCAGGTAGGGAGTGATGGGGCCGAGTTTCCACCAGGCCACAGTAATGTCCTGAACATGCGGGTGACCAATGAGATGTAGCATCCCACCAGGTGAGGTGTGCCCAGGCCTAGGTGACACCTGGCAGTGTGTTGGCCTCACCACATGGGTGACCCTGGCAGGCTGGAACCCCACTGGGCAGGTGTTTGTGGGCCAAGGTCAAACACAGGTTCTGTGATGGCCTCACCACATGGGGGGCACCCCACCGGGTTGGGTGTGCCCAGGCCAAGTTGACACTCAGGGGCCATGACAGCCTTACCACGTGGGTGACCAGTGTGATGTGGCAACCTGTTGGGCAGCACATGACTGTGCCAAAGTGACACCTGGTGGCTGTGATGGCCTCACGATGCAGGTGACCTGTACAAGGCCTCACCGCAAGGGTGGCATGCATGAGGTTGCTCTCCACTGGGCAGAGTGTCCCAAGGCCGAGGTGACACCTGCTGGCCATGATGGCCTCACCATGCGGGTGGCACATGTGGAGTGGCATCCCTCTGGGTGGGATTTGCCCAGGCCGAGGTCAAACCGCACTTCCATTATGGCCTCAGTACGTGGGTGACCCACATGAGGTTGCACCCAGCTGGGCAGGTTGTGCCAGTTCTGAGGTGAAACCCAGTGGGCATGAAGGCCTAGCCACACGGGAGACCCACACATGGTGGCACACAGCCAGGCAGTGTGTAACTGGGCCGAGGTGACACCCAGTGACCATTACGGCCTTGCCTCATGCGTGATATGTGTAAAATGGCACTCTGTGGCGTGGGGTGTGACCAGGCCTAAGTGACACCCTGGCCATGAGGGTCTTGCAACGTGCATCACCTGCATGATGTGGCTCCCCACTGGGCAGGTTTTGAAGTAGCCGAGGTGAAACTCGGCCTCCTGACCACATCGCCATGCAGGTGGCATGTGCGAAGTGTCACCATGATGGGTGGGGTGTGACCAGGTCTAGGTGACACCCAGCTGCCATGCAGGCCTCATCAGGCAGATGCACCACAGTATGTGGCACTCCTCCAGTTGGTGTGTGCCCAGGCAAAAGTGAATCCCAGCATTCATGAGGGCATCAACATGTGGGTGACCCATGCGAGGTGGCAGCCCCCAGGTGATGTGTGACTGGGCTGAGGTGAAACCCAATGGAATGTCAGCCTCACCACATAGGTGACCCTGGTGTGGTGGCATCCCACCAGGCGGCATGTGCCCAGGCCAAGGTCAAACACAGCTTCTGTGATGGCCTTGCCACTCGGGTGACAGGTGCAAGGTGGCTCCCCATCAGGTGGCGTGTGCCTGGGCTGAGGTGACAGCCAGCAGCTATGATGTACTTGCCACGTGGGTTACCTATGTGAGGTGGCACCCCACTGGGTGGATATGCCCAGGTTGATGTGACACCTGGCAGCCCTGATGTCCTCAGCACGTGGGTGACTGATGTGAGGTGGCACCCTGCTAGGTGGGGTGTGATGGATCTGAGGTGACATCTGGCAGCCATAATGGCCTTGCAACATGGGTGGCACATGCAAAGTGGCACACTGCAGGTGGGAGGTGAGGGGGTTTAGGTGACACCCAGTGGCTTTGACGGTGCAGCTATGTGTGTGACAAGTGCAAGGGTGCACCCATCTGGGTGGCGTGTTACTGGACCGAGGTTACACCTTGTGACCATAATGACCTCAGCACTTGGGTGGTATGCATGATGTGGCACCCTACCAGCAGGGTGTGATGGGGCCAATGGACACCCCGTGGTTGTGACAGCCTCTCAACACGGGTGACCCATGTGAGGTGGCTTTTTGCCGGGCAGGGTGTGACTGAGCTGAGGTGACATCTGGCAGCCATTACAGCCTCACCACATGGGTGACCCATGCGTGGTGGCATCCTGTTGGGCTGGATGTGCCTGGGCCTAGGTGACAGCCTGTTGCCATGAGGGCCATGCCACAAGTGTGACCCTTGTGAGATGGCACTCTGGTGGGTGGGGTGTGCATGGGCCTAGGTGCCACCTGGTGGCCGAGAGGGCCTCGCAACCCAGGTGACCCTCACGAGATGGCACCCTGCCTGATGGGATGTGCCCAATTCAAGGTGATACCTGATGGTCATGACAGCATCACCACATGCATGGCATGCGCAAGGTGGTACACTGTTGGGCTGTGTTTGATAATCCTAGGTGACACCCTGTGGCCATCATGGCCTTGCCATGTGGGTGGCATGCATGAAGTGGCTCCAGGCCGCACATGGTGTCCCTGGGCTGAGGTGAGACCTGGCAACACTGACGGCCTCACCACATGGCTTACACATGTAAGGTGGCACCCCACAGGGTGGATGTGCCTGGGCTGAGGTGAGGCCTGATATCCCTGGTGGCCTCACCACATGGGTGAATCACATGAGTTGACACCCCACCAGGCAGGGTGTGGTGGGGCTGAAGTGACACCCAGCAGCTGTAATGGCCTTGCAATGTGGGTGGAAGCTGCAAAGTGCCACCGCTCTGGGCAGGGTGTAAGGGTGCCGAGGTGACCCATGGTGCTGTGATGGCCCAGCTCCATGGGTGGCAAGTGCAAGGTTGCACCCCACCAGGTGGGGTGTTACAGGGCCGAGGTGGCACCTGGTGTCTGTGATGGCCTCACCACTTGGGTGGCACACACATGGTAGCACCCTGCCAGGCAAGGTGCGATAGGGTCAATGGACACCCTGTGGCTGTGACAGCCTTGCAACCCTGGTGACCTATACTAGGTGGCTTCCTGCTGGCAGGTTGTGACCGAGCTGAGGTGACACCCGGCAGCAGTGATGGCCTTGCCACATGGGTGACCTGCAAGAGGTGGCACCATGCTGTGTGGGTTGTGACCAGGCCAAGGTGACACCTGGTGGCCATGACAGCCTCACCACAATCGTAGCAAGTGTGAGATTGCACCCTGCAGGCTGCAGTGTGACCAGGCCAAAGTGATCCACAGCAGCTGTGAGAGCCACATCACATGGGTGACCCTTGCAAAGTGGCACCCCGTTAGGTGGTGTGTGACTGGTCCAAGGTGATGCCCAGTGGCCATGAGGACCTCACCACATGGGTGACCCACATGAGCTGGCACCCTGCCTGGCAGGGTGTAACCAGGCCAAGGTGACATCTGGTGGCATAGAGGTGCTCACAACGTGAGTAACCATGCGAGGTGGCATCTCACATGGTGGGGTATGCCCGGGTTGAGGTGACACACTTTGACCGAGACAGACTTGCAGCACAGGTGGCATGCACCAGGTGACACCCCACTGTGCAGTGTGTGATCAGGCTGAGGTGACACCTGGTGGCTGTGATGGTCTCGTCCTGAGGGAAGCACATGCTAGTTGACACCCTGGCAGGTGGGTATTGACCAGGAAAAGGTGACACCCAGTGGCCGTGATGGCCTCACTACATGGGGGACACACAAGAGATGACATGGTGCCAGGTGTGGTGTCACAGGGACAAGGTGGCACCTAGTGGTGTGATTGCCTAGCTATGTGGGTGGCACATCAAGGTGGCACCTGGCAGGGTGGGGAATGACGGGGCTGAAGTGACACCCGGTGGCCATGATGGCCTAGCCATGTGAGTAGCATGCACTATGTAGCACCCCATGGGGCAGTGTCTGAGTGGGCTTAGGTGACACCTCGCGGCCTTGATAGCCTCACCATGCTGGTGACATGGGTGAGGTAGCACCTTGCCTGGTGGGGTGTGACGTGGCTGAGATGACACATGGTGGTCATGATCCCTTGCCTCTTAGGTGGCTCCAGCGTGGTGGCACCCTGCTGTGAAAGCTATGAAGGGGTCAAGGTGACATCCCATGGCTATGACAGCCTCACCACATGGGTGACCCAAGTGAGGTGGCTCCCCACAAGACATGGTGTGACTGAGCTAAGCTGTCACCCAGTGGCAGTGATGGCTTCTCCATGCAGGTGACCCATACGAGGTGGTACCCCACTGGGTGGTGTGTGAAGCAACCAAGGTGACACCCAGCAGCTGTGAGGGCCTCATCACGTGGGTGATCTCTGCATGGTGGCTCCCCACCAGGCAGTGTGTGCTCAGGCAGAGGAGACATCTGGCAGCCATGACAGCCTCACCATGCAGTTGACCTTTGCCAGGTGGCAACCTGCGGGATGGGGTGTGACCATGCAGACGTGACACCCAGCGGTGTGACCACCTTGCCATGCAGGTGCCATGTTGAGGTGACATTCTCCTGGGCAGGGAGTGACGCGGCTGAATATTGGTGGCCGTGAGTGCTGCACCATGTGGGTGGCACATGCTAGGTGACATCCCAATGGGCAAGGTGTACCCAGGCCGAGGTGACACTCAGTGGCTGTGAAGGCCTCACAACACAGGTGACCCATGCGATTTGGAATCCTGCATGGTGTGGTGTGACTGGGTTGACATGACACAGCGACCACATTGGACTTGCAATGTGGGTGGCATGCGTGAGGTTAGCCCTGCCAGGTAGGGTGTGATTGGGCTGAGGTGACACCCGGCAGCCATGATGGGCTTGCCACATGGATGGCACACAAGAGATGACACCCCACTGGGCATGGTGTCATGGGGATGAGGTAAAACACTATGGCCATTACTGCCTCACCATGTGGGTAGCACATGTGAGGTCGCACCCTACCAGGCCTAGAGTGATGGGGCCAAAGTGAAACATGGTGGCTGAGATGACTTGCCACGTGGGTGGCTAGCACGAGGTGGCACCCAGCTGTGCGTGGTGTGAACGGGCCAAAATGACACCTGGCAGCTGTGACAGCCTTGCCACGCTGGTTACCACTGTGTGGTGGCATCCCACTGGGTGGTGTATGACTGGGCCAAGGTGACAACCAGCAGCCATGAAGGCCTCACTGCATGGGTGACATTCGTGAGTTGAAACCCCACTGGGTGGGGTGTGCCCAGGCCTAGGTGAAACATGGCGGCCGTGAGGGCCTCAACACACTGGTGACCCGCATGAGGTGGTATCCTGCTGGGTGGGGTGTGCCCATGCCGAGGTGACACCTGGTTGCTATGATTGCCCTGCAACGTGGGTTACCAGTGCTGGGTGGGGTGCACCCAGGTTGAGGTGACACATGGTTTATGTGACAGATGAGCAATATGGGTGGCATGTGTAAGGTGACACTCCACTGGGGAGGGTGTGACCAGGCTGAGGTGACACCTTGTGGCTGTGATGGCCTTGCCATGTGGTTGGCATGTACGAGGTAGCACCCCACCAGGTAGGGAGTGATGGGGCCGAGGTTCCACCAGGCCACTGTAATGTCCTCAACATGCGGGTGACCAATGAGAGGTAGCATCCCACCAGGTGGGGTGTGCCCAGGCCTAGGTGACACCTGGCAGCCATGATGGCCTCACATTTCAGGTGACTCGTGCAAAGTGGCATTGCACACGGCGAGGTGCACCTGGGTTGAGGTGACACCTGATGACTGTGATGGACTCACCGCACGGGTGGCTTGCATGAGGTGACACACTGGAGGACAGAGTGTGATTGAGCTAAGGTGACACCTGGTGGCTGTGGTGTCCTCATCACATGGGTGGCATGCAAGAGATGACACCCCACCAGGTGTGGTGTCATGGGGATGAGGTGACAGCTAGTGGCTGTGACTGCATTGTCATGTGGGTGGCACATGTGAGGTAGCACCCCATCAGGTTGGCAGAGTTGGGGCCGAGGTGACACATGGTGGCTGTGACGGCCTCACCACATGGGTGACCTGCATGAGGTGGCATTCCACCATGAGGCATTTGTCTGGGCCATTTTGACACCCAGTGGCTGTGATGTCCTCACCACGCGGGTGGCTCATGCAAGGTTTCACCATGCCAGGTGGTGTGTCATGGGGCTGAGGTGACACACCATGGTCATGATGACCTTGCCATGCTGGTGACATATGTGAGGTGGTACCTGACCTGGTGGAGATTGTCAGGACTGAAGTGACACCTGGAGGCCATGATGGGTTTGCCACACAGGTGACCCGTGTGAGGTGGCCCCCTGATGGGTGGAGTGCAATGGGGATGAGGTGACACCTGGTGGCTGTGACGGCCTTGCCATGTGTGTGGCCTGTATGAGGTAGCACCCCACCAGGTAGGGAGTGATGGGGCCGAGTTTCCACCAGGCCACAGTAATGTCCTGAACATGCGGGTGACCAATGAGATGTAGCATCCCACCAGGTGAGGTGTGCCCAGGCCTAGGTGACACCTGGCAGTGTGTTGGCCTCACCACATGGGTGACCCTGGCAGGCTGGAACCCCACTGGGCAGGTGTTTGTGGGCCAAGGTCAAACACAGGTTCTGTGATGGCCTCACCACATGGGTGGCACCCCACCGGGTTGGGTGTGCCCAGGCCAAGGTGACACTCAGGGGCCATGACAGCCTTACCACGTCGGTGACCAGTGTGATGTGGCAACCTGTTGGGCAGCACATGACTGTGCCAAAGTGACACCTGGTGGCTGTGATGGCCTCACGATACAGGTGACCTGTACAAGGCCTCACCGCAAGGGTGGCATGCATGAGGTTGCTCTCCACTGGGCAGAGTGTCCCAAGGCCGAGGTGACACCTGCTGGCCATGATGGCCTCACCATGCGGGTGGCACATGTGGAGTGGCATCCCTCTGGGTGGGATTTGCCCAGGCCGAGGTCAAACCGCACTTCCATTATGGCCTCAGTACGTGGGTGACCCACATGAGGTTGCACCCAGCTGGGCAGGTTGTGCCAGTTCTGAGGTGAAACCCAGTGGGCATGAAGGCCTAGCCACACGGGAGACCCACACATGGTGGCACACAGCCAGGCAGTGTGTAACTGGGCCGAGGTGACACCCAGTGACCATTACGGCCTTGCCTCATGCGTGATATGTGTAAAATGGCACTCTGTGGCGTGGGGTGTGACCAGGCCTAAGTGACACCCTGGCCATGAGGGTCTTGCAACGTGCATCACCTGCATGATGTGGCTCCCCACTGGGCAGGTTTTGAAGTAGCCGAGGTGAAACTCGGCCTCCTGACCACATCGCCATGCAGGTGGCATGTGCGAAGTGTCACCATGATGGGTGGGGTGTGACCAGGTCTAGGTGACACCCAGCTGCCATGCAGGCCTCATCAGGCAGATGCACCACAGTATGT
Source organism: Hippopotamus amphibius kiboko (assembly GCF_030028045.1). Classification (NCBI taxonomy): domain Eukaryota; kingdom Metazoa; phylum Chordata; class Mammalia; order Artiodactyla; family Hippopotamidae; genus Hippopotamus; species Hippopotamus amphibius. Next base: position 104,937,325 of record NC_080188.1, on the reverse strand, counting down.
GGCACTCCTCCAGTTGGTGTGTGCCCAGGCAAAAGTGAATCCCAGCATTCATGAGGGCATCAACATGTGGGTGACCCATGCGAGGTGGCAGCCCCCAGGTGATGTGTGACTGGGCTGAGGTGAAACCCAATGGAATGTCAGCCTCACCACATAGGTGACCCTGGTGTGGTGGCATCCCACCAGGCGGCATGTGCCCAGGCCAAGGTCAAACACAGCTTCTGTGATGGCCTTGCCACTCGGGTGACAGGTGCAAGGTGGCTCCCCATCAGGTGGCGTGTGCCTGGGCTGAGGTGACAGCCAGCAGCTATGATGTACTTGCCACGTGGGTTACCTATGTGAGGTGGCACCCCACTGGGTGGATATGCCCAGGTTGATGTGACACCTGGCAGCCCTGATGTCCTCAGCACGTGGGTGACTGATGTGAGGTGGCACCCTGCTAGGTGGGGTGTGATGGATCTGAGGTGACATCTGGCAGCCATAATGGCCTTGCAACATGGGTGGCACATGCAAAGTGGCACACTGCAGGTGGGAGGTGAGGGGGTTTAGGTGACACCCAGTGGCTTTGACGGTGCAGCTATGTGTGTGACAAGTGCAAGGGTGCACCCATCTGGGTGGCGTGTTACTGGACTGAGGTTACACCTTGTGACCATAATGACCTCAGCACTTGGGTGGTATGCATGATGTGGCACCCTGCCAGCAGGGTGTGATGGGGCCAATGGACACCCCGTGGTTGTGACAGCCTCTCAACACGGGTGACCCATGTGAGGTGGCTTTTTGCCGGGCAGGGTGTGACTGAGCTGAGGTGACATCTGGCAGCCATTACAGCCTCACCACATGGGTGACCCATGCGTGGTGGCATCCTGTTGGGCTGGATGTGCCTGGGCCTAGGTGACAGCCGGTTGCCATGAGGGCCATGCCACAAGTGTGACCCTTGTGAGATGGCACTCTGGTGGGTGGGGTGTGCATGGGCCTAGGTGCCACGTGGTGGCTGAGAGGGCCTCGCAACCCAGGTGACCCTCACGAGAGGGCACCCTGCCTGATGGGATGTGCCCAATTCAAGGTGATACCTGATGGTCATGACAGCATCACCACATGCATGGCATGCGCAAGGTGGTACACTGTTGGGCTGTGTTTGATAATCCTAGGTGACACCCTGTGGCCATCATGGCCTTGCCATGTGGGTGGCATGCATGAAGTGGCTCCAGGCCGCACATGGTGTCCCTGGGCTGAGGTGAGACCTGGCAACACTGACGGCCTCACCACATGGCTTACACATGTAAGGTGGCACCCCACAGGGTGGATGTGCCTGGGCTGAGGTGAGGCCTGATATCCCTGGTGGCCTCACCACATGGGTGAATCACATGAGTTGACACCCCACCAGGCAGGGTGTGGTGGGGCTGAAGTGACACCCAGCAGCTGTAATGGCCTTGCAATGTGGGTGGAAGCTGCAAAGTGCCACCGCTCTGGGCAGGGTGTAAGGGTGCCGAGGTGACCCATGGTGCTGTGATGGCCCAGCTACATGGGTGGCAAGTGCAAGGTTGCACCCCACCAGGTGGGGTGTTACAGGGCCGAGGTGGCACCTGGTGTCTGTGATGGCCTCACCACTTGGGTGGCACACACATGGTAGCACCCTGCCAGGCAAGGTGCGATAGGGTCAATGGACACCCTGTGGCTGTGACAGCCTTGCAACCCTGGTGACCTATACTAGGTGGCTTCCTGCTGGCAGGTTGTGACCGAGCTGAGGTGACACCCGGCAGCAGTGATGGCCTTGCCACATGGGTGACCTGCAAGAGGTGGCACCATGCTGTGTGGGTTGTGACCAGGCCAAGGTGACACCTGGTGGCCATGACAGCCTCACCACAATCGTAGCAAGTGTGAGATTGCACCCTGCAGGCTGCAGTGTGACCAGGCCAAAGTGATCCACAGCAGCTGTGAGAGCCACATCACATGGGTGACCCTTGCAAAGTGGCACCCCGTTAGGTGGTGTGTGACTGGTCCAAGGTGATGCCCAGTGGCCATGAGGACCTCACCACATGGGTGACCCACATGAGCTGGCACCCTGCCTGGCAGGGTGTAACCAGGCCAAGGTGACATCTGGTGGCATAGAGGTGCTCACAACGTGAGTAACCATGCGAGGTGGCATCTCACATGGTGGGGTATGCCCGGGTTGAGGTGACACACTTTGACCGAGACAGACTTGCAGCACAGGTGGCATGCACCAGGTGACACCCCACTGTGCAGTGTGTGATCGGGCTGAGGTGACACCTGGTGGCTGTGATGGTCTCATCCTGAGGGAAGCACATGCTAGTTGACACCCTGGCAGGTGGGTATTGACCAGGAAGAGGTGACACCCAGTGGCCGTGATGGCCTCACTACATGGGGGACACACAAGAGATGACATGGTGCCAGGTGTGGTGTCACAGGGACAAGGTGGCACCTAGTGGTGTGATTGCCTACCTATGTGGGTGGCACATCAAGGTGGCAGCTGGCAGGTTGGGGAATGACGGGGCTGAAGTGACACCCGGTGGCCATGATGGCCTAGCCATGTGAGTAGCATGCACTATGTAGCACCCCATGGGGCAGTGTCTGAGTGGGCTTAGGTGACACCTCGCGGCCTTGATAGCCTCACCATGCTGGTGACATGGGTGAGGTAGCACCTTGCCTGGTGGGGTGTGACGTGGCTGAGATGACACATGGTGGTCATGATCCCTTGCCTCTTAGGTGGCTCCAGCGTGGTGGCACCCTGCTGTGAAAGCTATGAAGGGGTCAAGGTGACATCCCATGGCTATGACAGCCTCACCACATGGGTGACCCAAGTGAGGTGGCTCCCCACAAGACATGGTGTGACTGAGCTAAGCTGTCACCCAGTGGCAGTGATGGCTTCTCCATGCAGGTGACCCATACGAGGTGGTACCCCACTGGGTGGTGTGTGAAGCAACCAAGGTGACACCCAGCAGCTGTGAGGGCCTCATCACGTGGGTGATCTGTGCATGGTGGCTCCCCACCAGGCAGTGTGTGCTCAGGCAGAGGAGACATCTGGCAGCCATGACAGCCTCACCATGCAGTTGACCTTTGCCAGGTGGCAACCTGCGGGATGGGGTGTGACCATGCAGACGTGACACCCAGCGGTGTGACCACCTTGCCATGCAGGTGCCATGTTGAGGTGACATTCTCCTGGGCAGGGAGTGACGCGGCTGAATATTGGTGGCTGTGAGTGCTGCACCATGTGGGTGGCACATGCTAGGTGACATCCCAATGGGCAAGGTGTACCCAGGCCGAGGTGACACTCAGTGGCTGTGAAGGCCTCACAACACAGGTGACCCATGCGATTTGGAATCCTGCATGGTGTGTTGTGACTGGGTTGACATGACACAGCGACCACATTGGACTTGCAATGTGGGTGGCATGCGTGAGGTTAGCCCTGCCAGGTAGGGTGTGATTGGGCTGAGGTGACACCCAGCAGCCATGATGGGCTTGCCACATGGATGGCACACAAGAGATGACACCCCACTGGGCATGGTGTCATGGGGATGAGGTAAAACACTATGGCCGTTACTGCCTCACCATGTGGGTAGCACATGTGAGGTCGCACCCTACCAGGCCTAGAGTGATGGGGCCAAAGTGAAACATGGTGGCTGAGATGACTTGCCACGTGGGTGGCTAGCACGAGGTGGCACCCAGCTGTGCGTGGTGTGAATGGGCCAAAATGACACCTGGCAGCTGTGACAGCCTCGCCACGCTGGTTACCGCTGTGTGGTGGCATCCCACTGGGTGGTGTATGACTGGGCCAAGGTGACAACCAGCAGCCATGAAGGCCTCACTGCATGGGTGACATTCATGAGTTGAAACCCCACTGGGTGGGGTGTGCCCAGGCCTAGGTGAAACATGGCGGCCATGAGGGCCTCAACACACTGGTGACCCGCATGAGGTGGTATCCTGCTGGGTGGGGTGTGCCCATGCCGAGGTGACACCTGGTTGCTATGATTGCCCTGCAACGTGGGTTACCAGTGCTGGGTGGGGTGCACCCAGGTTGAGGTGACACATGGTTTATGTGACAGATGAGCAATATGGGTGGCATGTGTAAGGTGACACTCCACTGGGGAGGGTGTGACCAGGCTGAGGTGACGCCTTGTGGCTGTGATGGCCTTGCCATGTGGTTGGCATGTACGAGGTAGCACCCCACCAGGTAGGGAGTGATGGGGCCGAGGTTCCACCAGGCCACTGTAATGTCCTCAACATGCGGGTGACCAATGAGAGGTAGCATCCCACCAGGTGGGGTGTGCCCAGGCCTAGGTGACACCTGGCAGCCATGATGGCCTCACATTTCAGGTGACTCGTGAGAAGTGGCATTGCACACGGCGAGGTGCACCTGGGTTGAGGTGACACCTGATGACTGTGATGGACTCACCACACGGGTGGCTTGCATGAGGTGACACACTGGAGGACAGAGTGTGATTGAGCTAAGGTGACACCTGGTGGCTGTGGTGTCCTCATCACATGGGTGGCATGCAAGAGATGACACCCCACCAGGTGTGGTGTCATTGGGATGAGGTGACAGCTAGTGGCTGTGACTGCATTGTCATGTGGGTGGCACATGTGAGGTAGCACCCCATCAGGTTGGCAGAGTTGGGGCCGAGGTGACACATGGTGGCTGTGACGGCCTCACCACATGGGTGACCTGCATGAGGTGGCATTCCACCATGAGGCGTGTGTCTGGGCCATTTTGACACCCAGTGGCTGTGATGTCCTCACCACGCGGGTGGCTCATGCAAGGTTTCACCATGCCAGGTGGTGTGTCATGGGGCTGAGGTGACACACCATGGTCATGATGACCTTGCCATGCTGGTGACATATGTGAGGTGGTACCTGACCTGGTGGAGATTGTCAGGACTGAAGTGACACCTGGAGGCCATGATGGGTTTGCCACACAGGTGACCCGTGTGAGGTGGCCCCCTGATGGGTGGAGTGCAATGGGGCTGAGGTGACACCTGGTGGCTGTGACGGCCTTGCCATGTGGGTGGCCTGTATGAGGTAGCACCCCACCAGGTAGGGAGTGATGGGGCCGAGTTTCCACCAGGCCACAGTAATGTCCTGAACATGCGGGTGACCAATGAGATGTAGCATCCCACCAGGTGAGGTGTGCCCAGGCCTAGGTGACACCTGGCAGTGTGTTGGCCTCACCACATGGGTGACCCTGGCAGGCTGGAACCCCACTGGGCAGGTGTTTGTGGGCCAAGGTCAAACACAGGTTCTGTGATGGCCTCACCACATGGGTGGCACCCCACCGGGTTGGGTGTGCCCAGGCCAAGGTGACACTCAGGGGCCATGACAGCCTTACCACGTGGGTGACCAGTGTGATGTGGCAACCTGTTGGGCAGCACATGACTGTGCCAAAGTGACACCTGGTGGCTGTGATGGCCTCACCATGCAGGTGACCTGTACAAGGCCTCACCGCAAGGGTGGCATGCATGAGGTTGCTCTCCACTGGGCAGAGTGTCCCAAGGCCGAGGTGACACCTGCTGGCCATGATGGCCTCACCATGCGGGTGGCACATGTGGAGTGGCATCCCTCTGGGTGGGATTTGCCCAGGCCGAGGTCAAACCGCACTTCCATTATGGCCTCAGTACGTGGGTGACCCACATGAGGTTGCACCCAGCTGGGCAGGTTGTGCCAGTTCTGAGGTGAAACCCAGTGGGCATGAAGGCCTAGCCACACGGGAGACCCACACATGGTGGCACACAGCCAGGCAGTGTGTAACTGGGCCGAGGTGACACCCAGTGACCATTACGGCCTTGCCTCATGCGTGATATGTGTAAAATGGCACTCTGTGGCGTGGGGTGTGACCAGGCCTAAGTGACACCCTGGCCATGAGGGTCTTGCAACGTGCATCACCTGCATGATGTGGCTCCCCACTGGGCAGGTTTTGAAGTAGCCGAGGTGAAACTCGGCCTCCTGACCACATCGCCATGCAGGTGGCATGTGCGAAGTGTCACCATGATGGGTGGGGTGTGACCAGGTCTAGGTGACACCCAGCTGCCATGCAGGCCTCATCAGGCAGATGCACCACAGTATGTGGCACTCCTCCAGTTGGTGTGTGCCCAGGCAAAAGTGAATCCCAGCATTCATGAGGGCATCAACATGTGGGTGACCCATGCGAGGTGGCAGCCCCCAGGTGATGTGTGACTGGGCTGAGGTGAAACCCAATGGAATGTCAGCCTCACCACATAGGTGACCCTGGTGTGGTGGCATCCCACCAGGCGGCATGTGCCCAGGCCAAGGTCAAACACAGCTTCTGTGATGGCCTTGCCACTCGGGTGACAGGTGCAAGGTGGCTCCCCATCAGGTGGCGTGTGCCTGGGCTGAGGTGACAGCCAGCAGCTATGATGTACTTGCCACGTGGGTTACCTATGTGAGGTGGCACCCCACTGGGTGGATATGCCCAGGTTGATGTGACACCTGGCAGCCCTGATGTCCTCAGCACGTGGGTGACTGATGTGAGGTGGCACCCTGCTAGGTGGGGTGTGATGGATCTGAGGTGACATCTGGCAGCCATAATGGCCTTGCAACATGGGTGGCACATGCAAAGTGGCACACTGCAGGTGGGAGGTGAGGGGGTTTAGGTGACACCCAGTGGCTTTGACGGTGCAGCTATGTGTGTGACAAGTGCAAGGGTGCACCCATCTGGGTGGCGTGTTACTGGACCGAGGTTACACCTTGGGACCATAATGACCTCAGCACTTGGGTGGTATGCATGATGTGGCACCCTGCCAGCAGGGTGTGATGGGGCCAATGGACACCCCGTGGTTGTGACAGCCTCTCAACACGGGTGACCCATGTGAGGTGGCTTTTTGCCGGGCAGGGTGTGACTGAGCTGAGGTGACATCTGGCAGCCATTACAGCCTCACCACATGGGTGACACATGCGTGGTGGCATCCTGTTGTGCTGGATGTGCCTGGGCCTAGGTGACAGCCGGTTGCCATGAGGGCCATGCCACAAGTGTGACCCTTGTGAGATGGCACTCTGGTGGGTGGGGTGTGCATGGGCCTAGGTGCCACGTGGTGGCTGAGAGGGCCTCGCAACCCAGGTGACCCTCACGAGATGGCACCCTGCCTGATGGGATGTGCCCAATTCAAGGTGATACCTGATGGTCATGACAGCATCACCACATGCATGGCATGCGCAAGGTGGTACACTGTTGGGCTGTGTTTGATAATCCTAGGTGACACCCTGTGGCCATCATGGCCTTGCCATGTGGGTGGCATGCATGAAGTGGCTCCAGGCCGCACATGGTGTCCCTGGGCTGAGGTGAGACCTGGCAACACTGACGGCCTCACCACATGGCTTACACATGTAAGGTGGCACCCCACAGGGTGGATGTGCCTGGGCTGAGGTGAGGCCTGATATCCCTGGTGGCCTCACCACATGGGTGAATCACATGAGTTGACACCCCACCAGGCAGGGTGTGGTGGGGCTGAAGTGACACCCAGCAGCTGTAATGGCCTTGCAATGTGGGTGGAAGCTGCAAAGTGCCACCGCTCTGGGCAGGGTGTAAGGGTGCCGAGGTGACCCATGGTGCTGTGATGGCCCAGCTCCATGGGTGGCAAGTGCAAGGTTGCACCCCACCAGGTGGGGTGTTACAGGGCCGAGGTGGCACCTGGTGTCTGTGATGGCCTCACCACTTGGGTGGCACACACATGGTAGCACCCTGCCAGGCAAGGTGCGATAGGGTCAATGGACACCCTGTGGCTGTGACAGCCTTGCAACCCTGGTGACCTATACTAGGTGGCTTCCTGCTGGCAGGTTGTGACCGAGCTGAGGTGACACCCGGCAGCAGTGATGGCCTTGCCACATGGGTGACCTGCAAGAGGTGGCACCATGCTGTGTGGGTTGTGACCAGGCCAAGGTGACACCTGGTGGCCATGACAGCCTCACCACAATCGTAGCAAGTGTGAGATTGCACCCTGCAGGCTGCAGTGTGACCAGGCCAAAGTGATCCACAGCAGCTGTGAGAGCCACATCACATGGGTGACCCTTGCAAAGTGGCACCCCGTTAGGTGGTGTGTGACTGGTCCAAGGTGATGCCCAGTGGCCATGAGGACCTCACCACATGGGTGACCCACATGAGCTGGCACCCTGCCTGGCAGGGTGTAACCAGGCCAAGGTGACATCTGGTGGCATAGAGGTGCTCACAACGTGAGTAACCATGCGAGGTGGCATCTCACATGGTGGGGTATGCCCGGGTTGAGGTGACACACTTTGACCGAGACAGACTTGCAGCACAGGTGGCATGCACCAGGTGACACCCCACTGTGCAGTGTGTGATCGGGCTGAGGTGACACCTGGTGGCTGTGATGGTCTCGTCCTGAGGGAAGCACATGCTAGTTGACACCCTGGCAGGTGGGTATTGACCAGGAAGAGGTGACACCCAGTGGCCGTGATGGCCTCACTACATGGGGGACACACAAGAGATGACATGGTGCCAGGTGTGGTGTCACAGGGACAAGGTGGCACCTAGTGGTGTGATTGCCTAGCTATGTGGGTGGCACATCAAGGTGGCACCTGGCAGGGTGGGGAATGACGGGGCTGAAGTGACACCTGGTGGCCATGATGGCCTAGCCATGTGAGTAGCATGCACTATGTAGCACCCCATCGGGCAGTGTCTGAGTGGGCTTAGGTGACACCTCGCGGCCTTGATAGCCTCACCATGCTGGTGACATGGGTGAGGTAGCACCTTGCCTGGTGGGGTGTGACGTGGCTGAGATGACACATGGTGGTCATGATCCCTTGCCTCTTAGGTGGCTCCAGCGTGGTGGCACCCTGCTGTGAAAGCTATGAAGGGGTCAAGGTGACATCCCATGGCTATGACAGCCTCACCACATGGGTGACCCAAGTGAGGTGGCTCCCCACAAGACATGGTGTGACTGAGCTAAGCTGTCACCCAGTGGCAGTGATGGCTTCTCCATGCAGGTGACCCATACGAGGTGGTACCCCACTGGGTGGTGTGTGAAGCAACCAAGGTGACACCCAGCAGCTGTGAGGGCCTCATCACGTGGGTGATCTCTGCATGGTGGCTCCCCACCAGGCAGTGTGTGCTCAGGCAGAGGAGACATCTGGCAGCCATGACAGCCTCACCATGCAGTTGACCTTTGCCAGGTGGCAACCTGCGGGATGGGGTGTGACCATGCAGACGTGACACCCAGCGGTGTGACCACCTTGCCATGCAGGTGCCATGTTGAGGTGACATTCTCCTGGGCAGGGAGTGATGCGGCTGAACATTGGTGGCCGTGAGTGCTGCACCATGTGGGTGGCACATGCTAGGTGACATCCCAATGGGCAAGGTGTACCCAGGCCGAGGTGACACTCAGTGGCTGTGAAGGCCTCACAACACAGGTGACCCATGCGATTTGGAATCCTGCATGGTGTGTTGTGACTGGGTTGACATGACACAGCGACCACATTGGACTTGCAATGTGGGTGGCATGCGTGAGGTTAGCCCTGCCAGGTAGGGTGTGATTGGGCTGAGGTGACACCCGGCAGCCATGATGGGCTTGCCACATGGATGGCACACAAGAGATGACACCCAACTGGGCATGGTGTCATGGGGATGAGGTAAAACACTATGGCCGTTACTGCCTCACCATGTGGGTAGCACATGTGAGGTCGCACCCTACCAGGCCTAGAGTGATGGGGTCAAAGTGAAACATGGTGGCTGAGATGACTTGCCACGTGGGTGGCTAGCACGAGGTGGCACCCAGCTGTGCGTGGTGTGAACGGGCCAAAATGACACCTGGCAGCTGTGACAGCCTCGCCACGCTGGTTACTGCTGTGTGGTGGCATCCCACTGGGTGGTGTATGACTGGGCCAAGGTGACAACCAGCAGCCATGAAGGCCTCACTACATGGGTGACATTCGTGAGTTGAAACCCCACTGGGTGGGGTGTGCCCAGGCCTAGGTGAAACATGGCGGCCGTGAGGGCCTCAACACACTGGTGACCCGCATGAGGTGGTATCCTGCTGGGTGGGGTGTGCCCATGCCGAGGTGACACCTGGTTGCTATGATTGCCCTGCAACGTGGGTTACCAGTGCTGGGTGGGGTGCACCCAGGTTGAGGTGACACATGGTTTATGTGACAGATGAGCAATATGGGTGGCATGTGTAAGGTGACACTCCACTGGGGAGGGTGTGACCAGGCTGAGGTGACACCTTGTGGCTGTGATGGCCTTGCCATGTGGTTGGCATGTACGAGGTAGCACCCCACCAGGTAGGGAGTGATGGGGCCGAGGTTCCACCAGGCCACTGTAATGTCCTCAACATGCGGGTGACCAATGAGAGGTAGCATCCCACCAGGTGGGGTGTGCCCAGGCCTAGGTGACACCTGGCAGCCATGATGGCCTCACATTTCAGGTGACTCGTGCAAAGTGGCATTGCACACGGCGAGGTGCACCTGGGTTGAGGTGACACCTGATGACTGTGATGGACTCACCACACGGGTGGCTTGCATGAGGTGACACACTGGAGGACAGAGTGTGATTGAGCTAAGGTGACACCTGGTGGCTGTGGTGTCCTCATCACATGGGTGGCATGCAAGAGATGACACCCCACCAGGTGTGGTGTCATGGGGATGAGGTGACAGCTAGTGGCTGTGACTGCATTGTCATGTGGGTGGCACATGTGAGGTAGCACCCCATCAGGTTGGCAGAGTTGGGGCCGAGGTGACACATGGTGGCTGTGACGGCCTCACCACATGGGTGACCTGCATGAGGTGGCATTCCACCATGAGGCGTGTGTCTGGGCCATTTTGACACCCAGTGGCTGTGATGTCCTCACCACGCGGGTGGCTCATGCAAGGTTTCACCATGCCAGGTGGTGTGTCATGGGGCTGAGGTGACACACCATGGTCATGATGACCTTGCCATGCTGGTGACATATGTGAGGTGGTACCTGACCTGGTGGAGATTGACAGGACTGAAGTGACACCTGGAGGCCATGATGGGTTTGCCACACAGGTGACCTGTGTGAGGTGGCCCCCTGATGGGTGGAGTGCAATGGGGCTGAGGTGACACCTGGTGGCTGTGACGGCCTTGCCATGTGTGTGGCCTGTATGAGGTAGCACCCCACCATGTAGGGAGTGATGGGGCCGAGTTTCCACCAGGCCACAGTAATGTCCTGAACATGCGGGTGACCAATGAGATGTAGCATCCCACCAGGTGAGGTGTGCCCAGGCCTAGGTGACACCTGGCAGTGTGTTGGCCTCACCACATGGGTGACCCTGGCAGGCTGGAACCCCACTGGGCAGGTGTTTGTGGGCCAATGTCAAACACAGGTTCTGTGATGGCCTCACCACATGGGTGGCACCCCACCGGGTTGGGTGTGCCCAGGCCAAGGTGACACTCAGGGGCCATGACAGCCTTACCACGTGGGTGACCAGTGTGATGTGGCAACCTGTTGGGCAGCACATGACTGTGCCAAAGTGACACCTGGTGGCTGTGATGGCCTCACCATGCAGGTGACCTGTACAAGGCCTCACCGCAAGGGTGGCATGCATGAGGTTGCTCTCCACTGGGCAGAGTGTCCCAAGGCCGAGGTGACACCTGCTGGCCATGATGGCCTCACCATGCGGGTGGCACATGTGGAGTGGCATCCCTCTGGGTGGGATTTGCCCAGGCCGAGGTCAAACCGCACTTCCATTATGGCCTCAGTACGTGGGTGACCCACATGAGGTTGCACCCAGCTGGGCAGGTTGTGCCAGTTCTGAGGTGAAACCCAGTGGGCATGAAGGCCTAGCCACACGGGAGACCCACACATGGTGGCACACAGCCAGGCAGTGTGTAACTGGGCCGAGGTGACACCCTGTGACCATTACGGCCTTGCCTCATGCGTGATATGTGTAAAATGGCACTCTGTGGCGTGGGGTGTGACCAGGCCTAAGTGACACCCTGGCCATGAGGGTCTTGCAACGTGCATCACCTGCATGATGTGGCTCCCCACTGGGCAGGTTTTGAAGTAGCCGAGGTGAAACTCGGCCTCCTGACCACATCGCCATGCAGGTGGCATGTGCGAAGTGTCACCATGATGGGTGGGGTGTGACCAGGTCTAGGTGACACCCAGCTGCCATGCAGGCCTCATCAGGCAGATGCACCACAGTATGTGGCACTCCTCCAGTTGGTGTGTGCCCAGGCAAAAGTGAATCCCAGCATTCATGAGGGCATCAACATGTGGGTGACCCATGTGAGGTGGCAGCCCCCAGGTGATGTGTGACTGGGCTGAGGTGAAACCCAATGGAATGTCAGCCTCACCACATAGGTAACCCTGGTGTGGTGGCATCCCACCAGGCGGCATGTGCCCAGGCCAAGGTCAAACACAGCTTCTGTGATGGCCTTGCCACTCGGGTGACAGGTGCAAGGTGGCTCCCCATCTGGTGGCGTGTGCCTGGGCTGAGGTGACAGCCAGCAGCTATGATGTACTTGCCACGTGGGTTACCTATGTGAGGTGGCACCCCACTGGGTGGATATGCCCAGGTTGATGTGACACCTGGCAGCCCTGATGTCCTCAGCACGTGGGTGACTGATGTGAGGTGGCACCCTGCTAGGTGGGGTGTGATGGATCTGAGGTGACATCTGGCAGCCATAATGGCCTTGCAACATGGGTGGCACATGCAAAGTGGCACACCGCAGGTGGGATGTGAGGGGGTCTAGGTGACACCCGGTGGCTTTGACGGTGCAGCTATGTGTGTGACAAGTGCAAGGGTGCACCCATCTGGGTGGGGTGTTACTGGACCGAGGTTACACCTTGTGACCATAATGGCCTCAGCACTTGGGTGGTATGCATGATGTGGCACCCTGCCAGCAGGGTGTGATGGGGCCAATGGACACCCCGTGGTTGTGACAGCCTCTCAACACGGGTGACCCATGTGAGGTGGCTTTTTGCCGGGCAGGGTGTGACTGAGCTGAGGTGACATCTGGCAGCCATTACAGCCTCACCACATGGGTGACCCATGCGTGGTGGCATCCTGTTGGGCTGGATGTGCCTGGGCCTAGGTGACAGCCGGTTGCCATGAGGGCCATGCCACAAGTGTGACCCTTGTGAGATGGCACTCTGGTGGGTGGGGTGTGCATGGGCCTAGGTGCCACCTGGTGGACGAGAGGGCCTCGCAACCCAGGTGACCCTCACGAGATGGCACCCTGCCTGATGGGATGTGCCCAATTCAAGGTGATACCTGATGGTCATGACAGCATCACCACATGCATGGCATGCGCAAGGTGGTACACTGTTGGGCTGTGTTTGATAATCCTAGGTGACACCCTGTGGCCATCATGGCCTTGCCATGTGGGTGGCATGCATGAAGTGGCTCCAGGCCGCACATGGTGTCCCTGGGCTGAGGTGAGACCTGGCAACACTGACGGCCTCACCACATGGCTTACACATGTAAGGTGGCACCCCACAGGGTGGATGTGCCTGGGCTGAGGTGAGGCCTGATATCCCTGGTGGCCTCACCACATGGGTGAATCACATGAGTTGACACCCCACCAGGCAGGGTGTGCTGGGGCTGAAGTGACACCCAGCAGCTGTAATGGCCTTGCAATGTGGGTGGAAGCTGCAAAGTGCCACCGCTCTGGGCAGGGTGTAAGGGTGCCGAGGTGACCCATGGTGCTGTGATGGCCCAGCTACATGGGTGGCAAGTGCAAGGTTGCACCCCACCAGGTGGGGTGTTACAGGGCCGAGGTGGCACCTGGTGTCTGTGATGGCCTCACCACTTGGGTGGCACACACATGGTAGCACCCTGCCAGGCAAGGTGCGATAGGGTCAATGGACACCCTGTGGCTGTGACAGCCTTGCAACCCTGGTGACCTATACTAGGTGGCTTCCTGCTGGCAGGTTGTGACCGAGCTGAGGTGACACCCGGCAGCAGTGATGGCCTTGCCACATGGGTGACCTGCAAGAGGTGGCACCATGCTGTGTGGGTTGTGACCAGGCCAAGGTGACACCTGGTGGCCATGACAGCCTCACCACAATCGTAGCAAGTGTGAGATTGCACCCTGCAGGCTGCAGTGTGACCAGGCCAAAGTGATCCACAGCAGCTGTGAGAGCCACATCACATGGGTGACCCTTGCAAAGTGGCACCCCGTTAGGTGGTGTGTGACTGGTCCAAGGTGATGCCCAGTGGCCATGAGGACCTCACCACATGGGTGACCCACATGAGCTGGCACCCTGCCTGGCAGGGTGTAACCAGGCCAAGGTGACATCTGGTGGCATAGAGGTGCTCACAACGTGAGTAACCATGCGAGGTGGCATCTCACATGGTGGGGTATGCCCGGGTTGAGGTGACACACTTTGACCGAGACAGACTTGCAGCACAGGTGGCATGCACCAGGTGACACCCCACTGTGCAGTGTGTGATCGGGCTGAGGTGACACCTGGTGGCTGTGATGGTCTCATCCTGAGGGAAGCACATGCTAGTTGACACCCTGGCAGGTGGGTATTGACCAGGAAGAGGTGACACCCAGTGGCCGTGATGGCCTCACTACATGGGGGACACACAAGAGATGACATGGTGCCAGGTGTGGTGTCACAGGGACAAGGTGGCACCTAGTGGTGTGATTGCCTACCTATGTGGGTGGCACATCAAGGTGGCAGCTGGCAGGGTGGGGAATGACGGGGCTGAAGTGACACCCGGTGGCCATGATGGCCTAGCCATGTGAGTAGCATGCACTATGTAGCACCCCATGGGGCAGTGTCTGAGTGGGCTTAGGTGACACCTCGCGGCCTTGATAGCCTCACCATGCTGGTGACATGGGTGAGGTAGCACCTTGCCTGGTGGGGTGTGACGTGGCTGAGATGACACATGGTGGTCATGATCCCTTGCCTCTTAGGTGGCTCCAGCGTGGTGGCACCCTGCTGTGAAAGCTATGAAGGGGTCAAGGTGACATCCCATGGCTATGACAGCCTCACCACATGGGTGACCCAAGTGAGGTGGCTCCCCACAAGACATGGTGTGACTGAGCTAAGCTGTCACCCAGTGGCAGTGATGGCTTCTCCATGCAGGTGACCCATACGAGGTGGTACCCCACTGGGTGGTGTGTGAAGCAACCAAGGTGACACCCAGCAGCTGTGAGGGCCTCATCACGTGGGTGATCTGTGCATGGTGGCTCCCCACCAGGCAGTGTGTGCTCAGGCAGAGGAGACATCTGGCAGCCATGACAGCCTCACCATGCAGTTGACCTTTGCCAGGTGGCAACCTGCGGGATGGGGTGTGACCATGCAGACGTGACACCCAGCGGTGTGACCACCTTGCCATGCAGGTGCCATGTTGAGGTGACATTCTCCTGGGCAGGGAGTGACGCGGCTGAATATTGGTGGCCGTGAGTGCTGCACCATGTGGGTGGCACATGCTAGGTGACATCCCAATGGGCAAGGTGTACCCAGGCCGAGGTGACACTCAGTGGCTGTGAAGGCCTCACAACACAGGTGACCCATGCGATTTGGAATCCTGCATGGTGTGTTGTGACTGGGTTGACATGACACAGCGACCACATTGGACTTGCAATGTGGGTGGCATGCGTGAGGTTAGCCCTGCCAGGTAGGGTGTGATTGGGCTGAGGTGACACCCGGCAGCCATGATGGGCTTGCCACATGGATGGCACACAAGAGATGACACCCCACTGGGCATGGTGTCATGGGGATGAGGTAAAACACTATGGCCGTTACTGCCTCACCATGTGGGTAGCACATGTGAGGTCGCACCCTACCAGGCCTAGAGTGATGGGGCCAAAGGGAAACATGGTGGCTGAGATGACTTGCCACGTGGGTGGCTAGCACGAGGTGGCACCCAGCTGTGCGTGGTGTGAACAGGCCAAAATGACACCTGGCAGCTGTGACAGCCTCGCCACGCTGGTTACCGCTGTGTGGTGGCATCCCACTGGGTGGTGTATGACTGGGCCAAGGTGACAACCAGCAGCCATGAAGGCCTCACTACATGGGTGACATTCGTGATTTGAAACCCCACTGGGTGGGGTGTGCCCAGGCCTAGGTGAAACATGGCGGCCGTGAGGGCCTCAACACACTGGTGACCCGCATGAGGTGGTATCCTGCTGGGTGGGGTGTGCCCATGCCGAGGTGACACCTGGTTGCTATGATTGCCCTGCAACGTGGGTTACCAGTGCTGGGTGGGGTGCACCCAGGTTGAGGTGACACATGGTTTATGTGACAGATGAGCAATATGGGTGGCATGTGTAAGGTGACACTCCACTGGGGAGGGTGTGACCAGGCTGAGGTGACACCTTGTGGCTGTGACGGCCTTGCCATGTGGTTGGCATGTACGAGGTAGCACCCCACCAGGTAGGGAGAGATGGGGCCGAGGTTCCACCAGGCCACTGTAATGTCCTCAACATGCGGGTGACCAATGAGAGGTAGCATCCCACCAGGTGGGGTGTGCCCAGGCCTAGGTGACACCTGGCAGCCATGATGGCCTCACATTTCAGGTGACTCGTGCGAAGTGGCATTGCACACGGCGAGGTGCACCTGGGTTGAGGTGACACCTGATGACTGTGATGGACTCACCACACGGGTGGCTTGCATGAGGTGACACACTGGAGGACAGAGTGTGATTGAGCTAAGGTGACACCTGGTGGCTGTGGTGTCCTCATCACATGGGTGGCATGCAAGTGATGACACCCCACCAGGTGTGGTGTCATTGGGATGAGGTGACAGCTAGTGGCTGTGACTGCATTGTCATGTGGGTGGCACATGTGAGGTAGCACCCCATCAGGTTGGCAGAGTTGGGGCCGAGGTGACACATGGTGGCTGTGACGGCCTCACCACATGGGTGACCTGCATGAGGTGGCATTCCACCATGAGGCGTGTGTCTGGGCCATTTTGACACCCAGTGGCTGTGATGTCCTCACCACGCGGGTGGCTCATGCAAGGTTTCACCATGCCAGGTGGTGTGTCATGGGGCTGAGGTGACACACCATGGTCATGATGACCTTGCCATGCTGGTGACATATGTGAGGTGGTACCTGACCTGGTGGAGATTGTCAGGACTGAAGTGACACCTGGAGGCCATGATGGGTTTGCCACACAGGTGACCCATGTGAGGTGGCCCCCTGATGGGTGGAGTGCAATGGGGATGAGGTGACACCTGGTGGCTGTGACGGCCTTGCCATGTGGGTGGCCTGTATGAGGTAGCACCCCACCAGGTAGGGAGTGATGGGGCCGAGTTTCCACCAGGCCACAGTAATGTCCTGAACATGCGGGTGACCAATGAGATGGAGCATCCCACCAGGTGAGGTGTGCCCAGGCCTAGGTGACACCTGGCAGTGTGTTGGCCTCACCACATGGGTGACCCTGGCAGGCTGGAACCCCACTGGGCAGGTGTTTGTGGGCCAAGGTCAAACACAGGTTCTGTGATGGCCTCACCACATGGGTGGCACCCCACCGGGTTGGGTGTGCCCAGGCCAAGGTGACACTCAGGGGCCATGACAGCCTTACCATGTGGGTGACCAGTGTGATGTGGCAACCTGTTGGGCAGCACATGACTGTGCCAAAGTGACACCTGGTGGCTGTGATGGCCTCACCATGCAGGTGACCTGTACAAGGCCTCACAGCAAGGGTGGCATGCATGAGGTTGCTCTCCACTGGGCAGAGTGTCCCAAGGCCGAGGTGACACCTGCTGGCCATGATGGCTTCACCATGCGGGTGGCACATGTGGAGTGGCATCCCTCTGGGTGGGATTTGCCCAGGCCGAGGTCAAACCGCACTTCCATTATGGCCTCAGTACGTGGGTGACCCACATGAGGTTGCACCCAGCTGGGCAGGTTGTGCCAGTTCTGAGGTGAAACCCAGTGGGCATGAAGGCCTAGCCACACGGGAGACCCACACATGGTGGCACACAGCCAGGCAGTGTGTAACTGGGCCGAGGTGACACCCAGTGACCATTACGGCCTTGCCTCATGCGTGATATGTGTAAAATGGCACTCTGTGGCGTGGGGTGTGACCAGGCCTAAGTGACACCCTGGCCATGAGGGTCTTGCAACGTGCATCACCTGCATGATGTGGCTCCCCACTGGGCAGGTTTTGAAGTAGCCGAGGTGAAACTCGGCCTCCTGACCACATCGCCATGCAGGTGGCATGTGCGAAGTGTCACCATGATGGGTGGGGTGTGACCAGGTCTAGGTGACACCCAGCTGCCATGCAGGCCTCATCAGGCAGATGCACCACAGTATGTGGCACTCCTCCAGTTGGTGTGTGCCCAGGCAAAAGTGAATCCCAGCATTCATGAGGGCATCAACATGTGGGTGACCCATGCGAGGTGGCAGCCCCCAGGTGATGTGTGACTGGGCTGAGGTGAAACCCAATGGAATGTCAGCCTCACCACATAGGTGACCCTGGTGTGGTGGCATCCCACCAGGCGGCATGTGCCCAGGCCAAGGTCAAACACAGCTTCTGTGATGGCCTTGCCACTCGGGTGACAGGTGCAAGGTGGCTCCCCATCTGGTGGCGTGTGCCTGGGCTGAGGTGACAGCCAGCAGCTATGATGTACTTGCCACGTGGGTTACCTATGTGAGGTGGCACCCCACTGGGTGGATATGCCCAGGTTGATGTGACACCTGGCAGCCCTGATGGCCTCAGCACGTGGGTGACTGATGTGAGGTGGCACCCTGCTAGGTGGGGTGTGATGGATCTGAGGTGACATCTGGCAGCCATAATGGCCTTGCAACATGGGTGGCACATGCAAAGTGGCACACTGCAGGTGGGAGGTGAGGGGGTTTAGGTAACACCCAGTGGCTTTGACGGTGCAGCTATGTGTGTGACAAGTGCAAGGGTGCACCCATCTGGGTGGCGTGTTACTGGACCGAGGTTACACCTTGTGACCATAATGACCTCAGCACTTGGGTGGTATGCATGATGTGGCACCCTGCCAGCAGGGTGTGATGGGGCCAATGGACACCCCGTGGTTGTGACAGCCTCTCAACACGGGTGACCCATGTGAGGTGGCTTTTTGCCGGGCAGGGTGTGACTGAGCTGAGGTGACATCTGGCAGCCATTACAGCCTCACCGCATGGGTGACACATGCGTGGTGGCATCCTGTTGTGCTGGATGTGCCTGGGCCTAGGTGACAGCCGGTTGCCATGAGGGCCATGCCACAAGTGTGACCCTTGTGAGATGGCACTCTGGTGGGTGGGGTGTGCATGGGCCAGGTGCCACGTGGTGGCTGAGAGGGCCTCGCAACCCAGGTGACCCTCACGAGATGGCACCCTGCCTGATGGGATGTGCCCAATTCAAGGTGATACCTGATGGTCATGACAGCATCACCACATGCATGGCATGCGCAAGGTGGTACACTGTTGGGCTGTGTTTGATAATCCTAGGTGACACCCTGTGGCCATCATGGCCTTGCCATGTGGGTGGCATGCATGAAGTGGCTCCAGGCCGCACATGGTGTCCCTGGGCTGAGGTGAGACCTGGCAACACTGACGGCCTCACCACATGGCTTACACATGTAAGGTGGCACCCCACAGGGTGGATGTGCCTGGGCTGAGGTGAGGCCTGATATCCCTGGTGGCCTCACCACATGGGTGAATCACATGAGTTGACACCCCACCAGGCAGGGTGTGCTGGGGCTGAAGTGACACCCAGCAGCTGTAATGGCCTTGCAATGTGGGTGGAAGCTGCAAAGTGCCACCGCTCTGGGCAGGGTGTAAGGGTGCCGAGGTGACCCATGGTGCTGTGATGGCCCAGCTACATGGGTGGCAAGTGCAAGGTTGCACCCCACCAGGTGGGGTGTTACAGGGCCGAGGTGGCACCTGGTGTCTGTGATGGCCTCACCACTTGGGTGGCACACACATGGTAGCACCCTGCCAGGCAAGGTGCGATAGGGTCAATGGACACCCTGTGGCTGTGACAGCCTTGCAACCCTGGTGACCTATACTAGGTGGCTTCCTGCTGGCAGGTTGTGACCGAGCTGAGGTGACACCTGGCAGCAGTGATGGCCTTGCCACATGGGTGACCTGCAAGAGGTGGCACCATGCTGTGTGGGTTGTGACCAGGCCAAGGTGACACCTGGTGGCCATGACAGCCTCACCACAATCGTAGCAAGTGTGAGATTGCACCCTGCAGGCTGCAGTGTGACCAGGCCAAAGTGATCCACAGCAGCTGTGAGAGCCACATCACATGGGTGACCCTTGCAAAGTGGCACCCCGTTAGGTGGTGTGTGACTGGTCCAAGGTGATGCCCAGTGGCCATGAGGACCTCACCACATGGGTGACCCACATGAGCTGGCACCCTGCCTGGCAGGGTGTAACCAGGCCAAGGTGACATCTGGTGGCATAGAGGTGCTCACAACGTGAGTAACCATGCGAGGTGGCATCTCACATGGTGGGGTATGCCCGGGTTGAGGTGACACACTTTGACCGAGACAGACTTGCAGCACAGGTGGCATGCACCAGGTGACACCCCACTGTGCAGTGTGTGATCGGGCTGAGGTGACACCTGGTGGCTGTGATGGTCTCGTCCTGAGGGAAGCACATGCTAGTTGACACCCTGGCAGGTGGGTATTGACCAGGAAGAGGTGACACCCAGTGGCCGTGATGGCCTCACTACATGGGGGACACACAAGAGATGACATGGTGCCAGGTGTGGTGTCACAGGGACAAGGTGGCACCTAGTGGTGTGATTGCCTAGCTATGTGGGTGGCACATCAAGGTGGCACCTGGCAGGGTGGGGAATGACAGGGCTGAAGTGACACCCGGTGGCCATGATGGCCTAGCCATGTGAGTAGCATGCACTATGTAGCACCCCATGGGGCAGTGTCTGAGTGGGCTTAGGTGACACCTCGCGGCCTTGATAGCCTCACCATGCTGGTGACATGGGTGAGGTAGCACCTTGCCTGGTGGGGTGTGACGTGGCTGAGATGACACATGGTGGTCATGATCCCTTGCCTCTTAGGTGGCTCCAGCGTGGTGGCACCCTGCTGTGAAAGCTATGAAGGGGTCAAGGTGACATCCCATGGCTATGACAGCCTCACCACATGGGTGACCCAAGTGAGGTGGCTCCCCACAAGACATGGTGTGACTGAGCTAAGCTGTCACCCAGTGGCAGTGATGGCTTCTCCATGCAGGTGACCCATACGAGGTGGTACCCCACTGGGTGGTGTGTGAAGCAACCAAGGTGACACCCAGCAGCTGTGAGGGCCTCATCACGTGGGTGATCTCTGCATGGTGGCTCCCCACCAGGCAGTGTGTGCTCAGGCAGAGGAGACATCTGGCAGCCATGACAGCCTCACCATGCAGTTGACCTTTGCCAGGTGGCAACCTGCGGGATGGGGTGTGACCATGCAGACGTGACACCCAGCGGTGTGACCACCTTGCCATGCAGGTGCCATGTTGAGGTGACATTCTCCTGGGCAGGGAGTGACGGGGATGAATATTGGTGGCCGTGAGTGCTGCACCATGTGGGTGGCACATGCTAGGTGACATCCCAATGGGCAAGGTGTACCCAGGCCGAGGTGACACTCAGTGGCTGTGAAGGCCTCACAACACAGGTGACCCATGCGATTTGGAATCCTGCATGGTGTGTTGTGACTGGGTTGACATGACACAGCGACCACATTGGACTTGCAATGTGGGTGGCATGCGTGAGGTTAGCCCTGCCAGGTAGGGTGTGATTGGGCTGAGGTGACACCCGGCAGCCATGATGGGCTTGCCACATGGATGGCACACAAGAGATGACACCCCACTGGGCATGGTGTCATGGGGATGAGGTAAAACACTATGGCCGTTACTGCCTCACCATGCGGGTAGCACATGTGAGGTCGCACCCTACCAGGCCTAGAGTGATGGGGCCAAAGGGAAACATGGTGGCTGAGATGACTTGCCACGTGGGTGGCTAGCACGAGGTGGCACCCAGCTGTGCGTGGTGTGAACGGGCCAAAATGACACCTGGCAGCTGTGACAGCCTCGCCACGCTGGTTACCGCTGTGTGGTGGCATCCCACTGGGTGGTGTATGACTGGGCCAAGGTGACAACCAGCAGCCATGAAGGCCTCACTGCATGGGTGACATTCGTGAGTTGAAACCCCACTGGGTGGGGTGTGCCCAGGCCTAGGTGAAGCATGGCGGCAGTGAGGCCCTCAACACACTGGTGACCCGCATGAGGTGGTATCCTGCTGGGTGGGGTGTGCCCATGCCGAGGTGACACCTGGTTGCTATGATTGCCCTGCAACGTGGGTTACCAGTGCTGGGTGGGGTGCACCCAGGTTGAGGTGACACATGGTTTATGTGACAGATGAGCAATATGGGTGGCATGTGTAAGGTGACACTCCACTGGGGAGGGTGTGACCAGGCTGAGGTGACACCTTGTGGCTGTGATGGCCTTGCCATGTGGTTGGCATGTACGAGGTAGCACCCCACCAGGTAGGGAGTGATGGGGCCGAGGTTCCACCAGGCCACTGTAATGTCCTCAACATGCGGGTGACCAATGAGAGGTAGCATCCCACCAGGTGGGGTGTGCCCAGGCCTAGGTGACACCTGGCAGCCATGATGGCCTCACATTTCAGGTGACTCGTGCGAAGTGGCATTGCACACGGCGAGGTGCACCTGGGTTGAGGTGACACCTGATGACTGTGATGGACTCACCACACGGGTGGCTTGCATGAGGTGACACACTGGAGGACAGAGTGTGATTGAGCTAAGGTGACACCTGGTGGCTGTGGTGTCCTCATCACATGGGTGGCATGCAAGAGATGACACCCCACCAGGTGTGGTGTCATGGGGATGAGGTGACAGCTAGTGGCTGTGACTGCATTGTCATGTGGGTGGCACATGTGAGGTAGCACCCCATCAGGTTGGCAGAGTTGGGGCCGAGGTGACACATGGTGGCTGTGACGGCCTCACCACATGGGTGACCTGCATGAGGTGGCATTCCACCATGAGGCGTGTGTCTGGGCCATTTTGACACCCAGTGGCTGTGATGTCCTCACCACGCGGGTGGCTCATGCAAGGTTTCACCATGCCAGGTGGTGTGTCATGGGGCTGAGGTGACACACCATGGTCATGATGACCTTGCCATGCTGGTGACATATGTGAGGTGGTACCTGACCTGGTGGAGATTGTCAGGACTGAAGTGACACCTGGCGGCCATGATGGGTTTGCCACACAGGTGACCCGTGTGAGGTGGCCCCCTGATGGGTGGAGTGCAATGGGGATGAGGTGACACCTGGTGGCTGTGACGGCCTTGCCATGTGGGTGGCCTGTATGAGGTAGCACCCCACCAGGTAGGGAGTGATGGGGCCGAGTTTCCACCAGGCCACAGTAATGTCCTGAACATGCGGGTGACCAATGAGATGTAGCATCCCACCAGGTGAGGTGTGCCCAGGCCTAGGTGACACCTGGCAGTGTGTTGGCCTCACCACATGGGTGACCCTGGCAGGCTGGAACCCCAGTGGGCAGGTGTTTGTGGGCCAAGGTCAAACACAGGTTCTGTGATGGCCTCACCACATGGGTGGCACCCCACCGGGTTGGGTGTGCCCAGGCCAAGGTGACACTCAGGGGCCATGACAGCCTTACCACGTGGGTGACCAGTGTGATGTGGCAACCTGTTGGGCAGCACATGACTGTGCCAAAGTGACACCTGGTGGCTGTGATGGCCTCACCATGCAGGTGACCTGTACAAGGCCTCACCGCATGGGTGGCATGCATGAGGTTGCTCTCCACTGGGCAGAGTGTCCCAAGGCCGAGGTGACACCTGCTGGCCATGATGGCCTCACCATGCGGGTGGCACATGTGGAGTGGCATCCCTCTGGGTGGGATTTGCCCAGGCCGAGGTCAAACCCCACTTCCATTATGGCCTCAATACGTGGGTGACCCACATGAGGTTGCACCCAGCTGGGCAGGTTGTGCCAGTTCTGAGGTGAAACCCAGTGGGCATGAAGGCCTAGCCACACGGGAGACCCACACATGGTGGCACACAGCCAGGCAGTGTGTAACTGGGCCGAGGTGACACCCAGTGACCATTACGGCCTTGCCTCATGCGTGATATGTGTAAAATGGCACTCTGTGGCGTGGGGTGTGACCAGGCCTAAGTGACACCCTGGCCATGAGGGTCTTGCAACGTGCATCACCTGCATGATGTGGCTCCCCACTGGGCAGGTTTTGAAGTAGCCGAGGTGAAACTCGGCCTCCTGACCACATCGCCATGCAGGTGGCATGTGCGAAGTGTCACCGTGATGGGTGGGGTGTGACCAGGTCTAGGTGACACCCAGCTGCCATGCAGGCCTCATCAGGCAGATGCACCACAGTATGTGGCACTCCTCCAGTTGGTGTGTGCCCAGGCAAAAGTGAATCCCAGCATTCATGAGGGCATCAACATGTGGGTGACCCATGCGAGGTGGCAGCCCCCAGGTGATGTGTGACTGGGCTGAGGTGAAACCCAATGGAATGTCAGCCTCACCACATAGGTGACCCTGGTGTGGTGGCATCCCACCAGGTGGCATGTGCCCAGGCCAAGGTCAAACACAGCTTCTGTGATGGCCTTGCCACTCGGGTGACAGGTGCAAGGTGGCTCCCCATCTGGTGGCGTGCGCCTGGGCTGAGGTGTCAGCCAGCAGCTATGATGTACTTGCCACGTGGGTTACCTATGTGAGGTGGCACCCCACTGGGTGGATATGCCCAGGTTGATGTGACACCTGGCAGCCCTGATGTCCTCAGCATGTGGGTGACTGATGTGAGGTGGCACCCTGCTAGGTGGGGTGTGATGGATCTGAGGTGACATCTGGCAGCCATAATGGCCTTGCAACATGGGTGGCACATGCAAAGTGGCACACCGCAGGTGGGATGTGAGGGGGTCTAGGTGACACCCGGTTGCTTTGACGGTGCAGCTATGTGTGTGACAAGTGCAAGGGTGCACCCATCTGGGTGGCGTGTTACTGGACCGAGGTTACACCTTGTGACCATAATGGCCTCAGCACTTGGGTGGTATGCATGATGTGGCACCCTGCCAGCAGGGTGTGATGGGGCCAATGGACACCCCGTGGTTGTGACAGCCTCTCAACACGGGTGACCCATGTGAGGTGGCTTTTTGCCGGGCAGGGTGTGACTGAGCTGAGGTGACATCTGGCAGCCATTACAGCCTCACCACATGGGTGACCCATGCGTGGTGGCATCCTGTTGGGCTGGATGTGCCTGGGCCTAGGTCACAGCCTGTTGCCATGAGGGCCATGCCGCAAGTGTGACCCTTGTGAGATGGCACTCTGGTGGGTGGGGTGTGCATGGGCCTAGGTGCCACCTGGTGGCCGAGAGGGCCTCGCAACCCAGGTGACCCTCACGAGATGGCACCCTGCCTGATGGGATGTGCCCAATTCAAGGTGATACCTGATGGTCATGACAGCATCACCACATGCATGGCATGCGCAAGGTGGTACACTGTTGGGCTGTGTTTGATAATCCTAGGTGACACCCTGTGGCCATCATGGCCTTGCCATGTGGGTGGCATGCATGAAGTGGCTCCAGGCCGCACATGGTGTCCCTGGGCTGAGGTGAGACCTGGCAACACTGACGGCCTCACCACATGGCTTACACATGTAAGGTGGCACCCCACAGGGTGGATGTGCCTGGGCTGAGGTGAGGCCTGATATCCCTGGTGGCCTCACCACATGGGTGAATCACATGAGTTGACACCCCACCAGGCAGGGTGTGCTGGGGCTGAAGTGACACCCAGCAGCTGTAATGGCCTTGCAATGTGGGTGGAAGCTGCAAAGTGCCACCGCTCTGGGCAGGGTGTAAGGGTGCCGAGGTGACCCATGGTGCTGTGATGGCCCAGCTACATGGGTGGCAAGTGCAAGGTTGCACCCCACCAGGTGGGGTGTTACAGGGCCGAGGTGGCACCTGGTGTCTGTGATGGCCTCACCACTTGGGTGGCACACACATGGTAGCACCCTGCCAGGCAAGGTGCGATAGGGTCAATGGACACCCTGTGGCTGTGACAGCCTTGCAACCCTGGTGACCTATACTAGGTGGCTTCCTGCTGGCAGGTTGTGACCGAGCTGAGGTGACACCCGGCAGCAGTGATGGCCTTGCCACATGGGTGACCTGCAAGAGGTGGCACCATGCTGTGTGGGTTGTGACCAGGCCAAGGTGACACCTGGTGGCCATGACAGCCTCACCACAATCGTAGCAAGTGTGAGATTGCACCCTGCAGGCTGCAGTGTGACCAGGCCAAAGTGATCCACAGCAGCTGTGAGAGCCACATCACATGGGTGACCCTTGCAAAGTGGCACCCCGTTAGGTGGTGTGTGACTGGTCCAAGGTGATGCCCAGTGGCCATGAGGACCTCACCACATGGGTGACCCACATGAGCTGGCACCCTGCCTGGCAGGGTGTAACCAGGCCAAGGTGACATCTGGTGGCATAGAGGTGCTCACAACGTGAGTAACCATGCGAGGTGGCATCTCACATGGTGGGGTATGCCCGGGTTGAGGTGACACACTTTGACCGAGACAGACTTGCAGCACAGGTGGCATGCACCAGGTGACACCCCACTGTGCAGTGTGTGATCGGGCTGAGGTGACACCTGGTGGCTGTGATGGTCTCGTCCTGAGGGAAGCACATGCTAGTTGACACCCTGGCAGGTGGGTATTGACCAGGAAGAGGTGACACCCAGTGGCCGTGATGGCCTCACTACATGGGGGACACACAAGAGATGACATGGTGCCAGGTGTGGTGTCACAGGGACAAGGTGGCACCTAGTGGTGTGATTGCCTAGCTATGTGGGTGGCACATCAAGGTGGCAGCTGGCAGGGTGGGGAATGACGGGGCTGAAGTGACACCCGGTGGCCATGATGGCCTAGCCATGTGAGTAGCATGCACTATGTAGCACCCCATCGGGCAGTGTCTGAGTGGGCTTAGGTGACACCTCGTGGCCTTGATAGCCTCACCATGCTGGTGACATGGGTGAGGTAGCACCTTGCCTGGTGGGGTGTGACGTGGCTGAGTTGACACATGGTGGTCATGATCCCTTGCCTCTTAGGTGGCTCCAGCGTGGTGGCACCCTGCTGTGAAAGCTATGAAGGGGTCAAGGTGACATCCCATGGCTATGACAGCCTCACCACATGGGTGACCCAAGTGAGGTGGCTCCCCACAAGACATGGTGTGACTGAGCTAAGCTGTCACCCAGTGGCAGTGATGGCTTCTCCATGCAGGTGACCCATACGAGGTGGTACCCCACTGGGTGGTGTGTGAAGCAACCAAGGTGACACCCAGCAGCTGTGAGGGCCTCATCACGTGGGTGATCTCTGCATGGTGGCTCCCCACCAGGCAGTGTGTGCTCAGGCAGAGGAGACATCTGGCAGCCATGACAGCCTCACCATGCAGTTGACCTTTGCCAGGTGGCAACCTGCGGGATGGGGTGTGACCATGCAGACGTGACACCCAGCGGTGTGACCACCTTGCCATGCAGGTGCCATGTTGAGGTGACATTCTCCTGGGCAGGGAGTGACGCGGCTGAATATTGGTGGCCGTGAGTGCTGCACCATGTGGGTGGCACATGCTAGGTGACATCCCAATGGGCAAGGTGTACCCAGGCCGAGGTGACACTCAGTGGCTGTGAAGGCCTCACAACACAGGTGACCCATGCGATTTGGAATCCTGCATGGTGTGTTGTGACTGGGTTGACATGACACAGCGACCACATTGGACTTGCAATGTGGGTGGCATGCGTGAGGTTAGCCCTGCCAGGTAGGGTGTGATTGGGCTGAGGTGACACCCAGCAGCCATGATGGGCTTGCCACATGGATGGCACACAAGAGATGACACCCCACTGGGCATGTTGTCATGGGGATGACGTAAAACACCATGGCCGTTACTGCCTCACCATGTGGGTAGCACATGTGAGGTCGCACCCTACCAGGCCTAGAGTGATAGGGCCAAAGTGAAACATGGTGGCTGAGATGACTTGCCACGTGGGTGGCTAGCACGAGGTGGCACCCAGCTGTGCGTGGTGTGAACGGGCCAAAATGACACCTGGCAGCTGTGACAGCCTCGCCACGCTGGTTACCGCTGTGTGGTGGCATCCCACTGGGTGGTGTATGACTGGGCCAAGGTGACAACCAGCAGCCATGAAGGCCTCACTACATGGGTGACATTCGTGAGTTGAAACCCCACTGGGTGGGGTGTGCCCAGGCCTAGGTGAAACATGGCGGCCGTGAGGGCCTCAACACACTGGTGACCCGCATGAGGTGGTATCCTGCTGGGTGGGGTGTGCCCATGCCGAGGTGACACCTGGTTGCTATGATTGCCCTGCAACGTGGGTTACCAGTGCTGGGTGGGGTGCACCCAGGTTGAGGTGACACATGGTTTATGTGACAGATGAGCAATATGGGTGGCATGTGTAAGGTGACACTCCACTGGGGAGGGTGTGACCAGGCTGAGGTGACACCTTGTGGCTGTGATGGCCTTGCCATGTGGGTGGCATGTACGAGGTAGCACCCCACCAGGTAGGGAGTGATGGGGCCGAGGTTCCACCAGGCCACTGTAATGTCCTCAACATGCGGGTGACCAATGAGAGGTAGCATCCCACCAGGTGGGGTGTGCCCAGGCCTAGGTGACACCTGGCAGCCATGATGGCCTCACATTTCAGGTGACTCGTGCGAAGTGGCATTGCACACGGCGAGGTGCACCTGGGTTGAGGTGACACCTGATGACTGTGATGGACTCACCACACGGGTGGCTTGCATGAGGTGACACACTGGAGGACAGAGTGTGATTGAGCTAAGGTGACACCTGGTGGCTGTGGTGTCCTCATCACATGGGTGGCATGCAAGAGATGACACCCCACCAGGTGTGGTGTCATGGGGATGAGGTGACAGCTAGTGGCTGTGACTGCATTGTCATGTGGGTGGCACATGTGAGGTAGCACCCCATCAGGTTGGCAGAGTTGGGGCCGAGGTGACACATGGTGGCTGTGACAGCCTCACCACATGGGTGACCTGCATGAGGTGGCATTCCACCATGAGGCGTGTGTCTGGGCCATTTTGACACCCAGTGGCTGTGATGTCCTCACCACGCGGGTGGCTCATGCAAGGTTTCACCATGCCAGGTGGTGTGTCATGGGGCTGAGGTGACACACCATGGTCATGATGACCTTGCCATGCTGGTGACATATGTGAGGTGGTACCTGACCTGGTGGAGATAGTCAGGACTGAAGTGACACCTGGCGGCCATGATGGGTTTGCCACACAGGTGACCCGTGTGAGGTGGCCCCCTGATGGGTGGAGTGCAATGGGGCTGAGGTGACACCTGGTGGCTGTGACGGCCTTGCCATGTGGGTGGCCTGTATGAGGTAGCACCCCACCAGGTAGGGAGTGATGGGGCCGAGTTTCCACCAGGCCACAGTAATGTCCTGAACATGCGGGTGACCAATGAGATGTAGCATCCCACCAGGTGAGGTGTGCCCAGGCCTAGGTGACACCTGGCAGTGTGTTGGCCTCACCACATGGGTGACCCTGGCAGGCTGGAACCCCACTGGGCAGGTGTTTGTGGGCCAAGGTCAAACACAGGTTCTGTGATGGCCTCACCACATGGGTGGCACCCCACCGGGTTGGGTGTGCCCAGGCCAAGGTGACACTCAGGGGCCATGACAGCCTTACCACGTGGGTGACCAGTGTGATGTGGCAACCTGTTGGGCAGCACATGACTGTGCCAAAGTGACACCTGGTGGCTGTGATGGCCTCACCATGCAGGTGACCTGTACAAGGCCTCACTGCAAGGGTGGCATGCATGAGGTTGCTCTCCACTGGGCAGAGTGTCCCAAGGCCTAGGTGACACCTGCTGGCCATGATGGCCTCACCATGCGGGTGGCACATGTGGAGTGGCATCCCTCTGGGTGGGATTTGCCCAGGCCGAGGTCAAACCCCACTTCCATTATGGCCTCAATACGTGGGTGACCCACATGAGGTTGCACCCAGCTGGGCAGGTTGTGCCAGTTCTGAGGTGAAATCCAGTGGGCATGAAGGCCTAGCCACACGGGAGACCCACACATGGTGGCACACAGCCAGGCAGTGTGTAACTGGGCCGAGGTGACACCCAGTGACCATTACGGCCTTGCCTCATGGGTGATATGTGTAAAGTGGCACTCTGTGGGGCGGGGTGTGACCAGGCCTAAGTGACACCCTGGCCATGAGGGTCTTGCAATGTGCATCACCTGCATGATGTGGCTCCCCACTGGGCAGGGTGTGAAGTAGCCGAGGTGAAACTCGGCCTCCTGAGCACATCGCCATGCAGGTGGCATGTTCGAAGTGTCACCGTGATGGGTGGGGTGTGACCAGGTCTAGGTGACACCCAGCTGCCATGCAGGCCTCATCAGGCAGATGCACCACAGTATGTGGCACTCCTCCAGTTGGTGTGTGCCCAGGCAAAAGTGAATCCCAGCATTCATGAGGGCATCAACATGTGGGTGACCCATGCGAGGTGGCAGCCCCCAGGTGATGTGTGACTGGGCTGAGGTGAAACCCAATGGAATGTCAGCCTCACCACATAGGTGACCCTGGTGTGGTGGCATCCCACCAGGCGGCATGTGCCCAGGCCAAGGTCAAACACAGCTTCTGTGATGGCCTTGCCACTCGGGTGACAGGTGCAAGGTGGCTCCCCATCAGGTGGCATGTGCCTGGGCTGAGGTGACAGCCAGCAGCTATGATGTACTTGCCACGTGGGTTACCTATGTGAGGTGGCACCCCACTGGGTGGATATGCCCAGGTTGATGTGACACCTGGCAGCCCTGATGTCCTCAGCACGTGGGTGACTGATGTGAGGTGGC
Source organism: Hippopotamus amphibius kiboko (assembly GCF_030028045.1). Taxonomy (NCBI): domain Eukaryota; kingdom Metazoa; phylum Chordata; class Mammalia; order Artiodactyla; family Hippopotamidae; genus Hippopotamus; species Hippopotamus amphibius. The sequence continues at coordinate 104,906,526 of NC_080188.1, read as the reverse complement.
ACCCTGCTAGGTGGGGTGTGATGGATCTGAGGTGACATCTGGCAGCCATAATGGCCTTGCAACATGGGTGGCACATGCAAAGTGGCACACCGCAGGTGGGATGTGAGGGGGTCTAGGTGACACCCGGTGGCTTTGACGGTGCAGCTATGTGTGTGACAAGTGCAAGGGTGCACCCATCTGGGTGGGGTGTTACTGGACCGAGGTTACACCTTGTGACCATAATGGCCTCAGCACTTGGGTGGTATGCATGATGTGGCACCCTGCCAGCAGGGTGTGATGGGGCCAATGGACACCCCGTGGTTGTGACAGCCTCTCAACACGGGTGACCCATGTGAGGTGGCTTTTTGCCGGGCAGGGTGTGACTGAGCTGAGGTGACATCTGGCAGCCATTACAGCCTCACCACATGGGTGACCCATGCGTGGTGGCATCCTGTTGGGCTGGATGTGCCTGGGCCTAGGTGACAGCCTGTTGCCATGAGGGCCATGCCGCAAGTGTGACCCTTGTGAGATGGCACTCTGGTGGGTGGGGTGTGCATGGGCCTAGGTGCCACCTGGTGGCCGAGAGGGCCTCGCAACCCAGGTGACCCTCACGAGATGGCACCCTGCCTGATGGGATGTGCCCAATTCAAGGTGATACCTGATGGTCATGACAGCATCACCACATGCATGGCATGCGCAAGGTGGTACACTGTTGGGCTGTGTTTGATAATCCTAGGTGACACCCTGTGGCCATCATGGCCTTGCCATGTGGGTGGCATGCATGAAGTGGCTCCAGGCCGCACATGGTGTCCCTGGGCTGAGGTGAGACCTGGCAACACTGACGGCCTCACCACATGGCTTACACATGTAAGGTGGCACCCCACAGGGTGGATGTGCCTGGGCTGAGGTGAGGCCTGATATCCCTGGTGGCCTCACCACATGGGTGAATCACATGAGTTGACACCCCACCAGGCAGGGTGTGGTGGGGCTGAAGTGACACCCAGCAGCTGTAATGGCCTTGCAATGTGGGTGGAAGCTGCAAAGTGCCACCGCTCTGGGCAGGGTGTAAGGGTGCTGAGGTGACCCATGGTGCTGTGATGGCCCAGCTACATGGGTGGCAAGTGCAAGGTTGCACCCCACCAGGTGGGGTGTTACAGGGCCGAGGTGGCACCTGGTGTCTGTGATGGCCTCACCACTTGGGTGGCACACACATGGTAGCACCCTGCCAGGCAAGGTGCGATAGGGTCAATGGACACCCTGTGGCTGTGACAGCCTTGCAACCCTGGTGACCTATACTAGGTGGCTTCCTGCTGGCAGGTTGTGACCGAGCTGAGGTGACACCCGGCAGCAGTGATGGCCTTGCCACATGGGTGACCTGCAAGAGGTGGCACCATGCTGTGTGGGTTGTGACCAGGCCAAGGTGACACCTGGTGGCCATGACAGCCTCACCACAATCGTAGCAAGTGTGAGATTGCACCCTGCAGGCTGCAGTGTGAGCAGGCCAAAGTGATCCACAGCAGCTGTGAGAGCCACATCACATGGGTGACCCTTGCAAAGTGGCACCCCGTTAGGTGGTGTGTGACTGGTCCAAGGTGATGCCCAGTGGCCATGAGGACCTCACCACATGGGTGACCCACATGAGCTGGCACCCTGCCTGGCAGGGTGTAACCAGGCCAAGGTGACATCTGGTGGCATAGAGGTGCTCACAACGTGAGTAACCATGCGAGGTGGCATCTCACATGGTGGGGTATGCCCGGGTTGTGGTGACACACTTTGACCGAGACAGACTTGCAGCACAGGTGGCATGCACCAGGTGACACCCCACTGTGCAGTGTGTGATCGGGCTGAGGTGACACCTGGTGGCTGTGATGGTCTCGTCCTGAGGGAAGCACATGCTAGTTGACACCCTGGCAGGTGGGTATTGACCAGGAAGAGGTGACACCCAGGGGCCGTGATGGCCTCACTACATGGGGGACACACAAGAGATGACATGGTGCCAGGTGTGGTGTCACAGGGACAAGGTGGCACCTAGTGGTGTGATTGCCTAGCTATGTGGGTGGCACATCAAGGTGGCACCTGGCAGGGTGGGGAATGACGGGGCTGAAGTGACACCCGGTGGCCATGATGGCCTAGCCATGTGAGTAGCATGCACTATGTAGCACCCCATGGGGCAGTGTCTGAGTGGGCTTAGGTGACACCTCGCGGCCTTGATAGCCTCACCATGCTGGTGACATGGGTGAGGTAGCACCTTGCCTGGTGGGGTGTGACGTGGCTGAGATGACACATGGTGGTCATGATCCCTTGCCTCTTAGGTGGCTCCAGCGTGGTGGCACCCTGCTGTGAAAGCTATGAAGGGGTCAAGGTGACATCCCATGGCTATGACAGCCTCACCACATGGGTGACCCAAGTGAGGTGGCTCCCCACAAGACATGGTGTGACTGAGCTAAGCTGTCACCCAGTGGCAGTGATGGCTTCTCCATGCAGGTGACCCATACGAGGTGGTACCCCACTGGGTGGTGTGTGAAGCAACCAAGGTGACACCCAGCAGCTGTGAGGGCCTCATCACGTGGGTGATCTCTGCATGGTGGCTCCCCACCAGGCAGTGTGTGCTCAGGCAGAGGAGACATCTGGCAGCCATGACAGCCTCACCATGCAGTTGACCTTTGCCAGGTGGCAACCTGCGGGATGGGGTGTGACCATGCAGACGTGACACCCAGTGGTGTGACCACCTTGCCATGCAGGTGCCATGTTGAGGTGACATTCTCCTGGGCAGGGAGTGACGCGGCTGAATATTGGTGGCCGTGAGTGCTGCACCATGTGGGTGGCACATGCTAGGTGACATCCCAATGGGCAAGGTGTACCCAGGCCGAGGTGACACTCAGTGGCTGTGAAGGCCTCACAACACAGGTGACCCATGCGATTTGGAATCCTGCATGGTGTGTTGTGACTGGGTTGACATGACACAGCGACCACATTGGACTTGCAATGTGGGTGGCATGCATGAGGTTAGCCCTGCCAGGTAGGGTGTGATTGGGCTGAGGTGACACCCGGCAGCCATGATGGGCTTGCCACATGGATGGCACACAAGAGATGACACCCCACTGGGCATGGTGTCATGGGGATGAGGTAAAACACTATGGCCTTTAATGCCTCACCATGTGGGTAGCACATGTGAGGTCGCACCCTACCAGGCCTAGAGTGATGGGGCCAAAGTGAAACATGGTGGCTGAGATGACTTGCCACGTGGGTGGCTAGCACGAGGTGGCACCCAGCTGTGCGTGGTGTGAATGGGCCAAAATGACACCTGGCAGCTGTGACAGCCTCGCCACGCTGGTTACCGCTGTGTGGTGGCATCCCACTGGGTGGTGTATGACTGGGCCAAGGTGACAACCAGCAGCCATGAAGGCCTCACTGCATGGGTGACATTCGTGAGTTGAAACCCCACTGGGTGGGGTGTGCCCAGGCCTAGGTGAAACATGGCGGCCGTGAGGGACTCAACACACTGGTGACCCACATGAGGTGGTATCCTGCTGGGTGGGGTGTGCCCATGCCGAGGTGACACCTGGTTGCTATGATTGCCCTGCAACGTGGGTTACCAGTGCTGGGTGGGGTGCACCCAGGTTGAGGTGACACATGGTTTATGTGACAGATGAGCAATATGGGTGGCATGTGTAAGGTGACACTCCACTGGGGAGGGTGTGACCAGGCTGAGGTGACACCTTGTGGCTGTGATGGCCTTGCCATGTGGTTGGCATGTACGAGGTAGCACCCCACCAGGTAGGGAGTGATGGGGCCGAGGTTCCACCAGGCCACTGTAATGTCCTCAACATGCGGGTGACCAATGAGAGGTAGCATCCCACCAGGTGGGGTGTGCCCAGGCCTAGGTGACACCTGGCAGCCATGATGGCCTCACATTTCAGGTGACTCGTGCAAAGTGGCATTGCACACGGCGAGGTGCACCTGGGTTGAGGTGACACCTGATGACTGTGATGGACTCACCACACGGGTGGCTTGCATGAGGTGACACACTGGAGGACAGAGTGTGATTGAGCTAAGGTGACACCTGGTGGCTGTGGTGTCCTCATCACATGGGTGGCATGCAAGAGATGACACCCCACCAGGTGTGGTGTCATGGGGATGAGGTGACAGCTAGTGGCTGTGACTGCATTGTCATGTGGGTGGCACATGTGAGGTAGCACCCCATCAGGTTGGCAGAGTTGGGGCCGAGGTGACACATGGTGGCTGTGACAGCCTCACCACATGGGTGACCTGCATGAGGTGGCATTCCACCATGAGGCGTGTGTCTGGGCCATTTTGACACCCAGTGGCTGTGATGTCCTCACCACGCGGGTGGCTCATGCAAGGTTTCACCATGCCAGGTGGTGTGTCATGGGGCTGAGGTGACACACCATGGTCATGATGACCTTGCCATGCTGGTGACATATGTGAGGTGGTACCTGACCTGGTGGAGATTGACAGGACTGAAGTGACACCTGGCGGCCATGATGGGTTTGCCACACAGTTGACCCGTGTGAGGTGGCCCCCTGATGGGTGGAGTGCAATGGGGCTGAGGTGACACCTGGTGGCTGTGACGGCCTTGCCATGTGGGTGGCCTGTATGAGGTAGCACCCCACCAGGTAGGGAGTGATGGGGCCGAGTTTCCACCAGGCCACAGTAATGTCCTGAACATGCGGGTGACCAATGAGATGTAGCATCCCACCAGGTGAGGTGTGCCCAGGCCTAGGTGACACCTGGCAGTGTGTTGGCCTCACCACATGGGTGACCCTGGCAGGCTGGAACCCCACTGGGCAGGTGTTTGTGGGCCAAGGTCAAACACAGGTTCTGTGATGGCCTCACCACATGGGTGGCACCCCACTGGGTTGGGTGTGCCCAGGCCAAGGTGACACTCAGGGGCCATGACAGCCTTACCACGTGGGTGACCAGTGTGATGTGGCAACCTGTTGGGCAGCACATGACTGTGCCAAAGTGACACCTGGTGGCTGTGATGGCCTCTCCATGCAGGTGACCTGTACAAGGCCTCACCGCATGGGTGGCATGCATGAGGTTGCTCTCCACTGGGCAGAGTGTCCCAAGGCCGAGGTGACACCTGCTGGCCATGATGGCCTCACCATGCGGATGGCACATGTGGAGTGGCATCCCTCTGGGTGGGATTTGCCCAGGCCAAGGTCAAACCCCACTTCCATTATGGCCTCAATACGTGGGTGACCCACATGAGGTTGCACCCAGCTGGGCAGGTTGTGCCAGTTCTGAGGTGAAACCCAGTGGGCATGAAGGCCTAGCCACACGGGAGACCCACACATGGTAGCACACAGCCATGCAGTGTGTAACTGGGCCGAGGTGACACCCAGTGACCATTACGGCCTTGCCTCATGGGTGATATGTGTAAAGTGGCACTCTGTGGGGTGGGGTGTGACCAGGCCTAAGTGACACCCTGGCCATGAGGGTCTTGCCACGTGCATCACCTGCATGATGTGGCTCCCCACTGGGCAGGGTGTGAAGTAGCCGAGGTGAAACTCGGCCTCCTGAGCACATCGCCATGCAGGTGGCATGTGCGAAGTGTCACCGTGATGGGTGGGTTGTGACCAGGTCTAGGTGACACCCAGCTGCCATGCAGGCCTCATCAGGCAGATGCACCACAGTATGTGGCACTCCTCCAGTTGGTGTGTGCCCAGGCGCAAGTGAATCCCAGCATTCATGAGGGCATCAACATGTGGGTGACCCATGCGAGGTGGCAGCCCCCAGGTGATGTGTGACTGGGCTGAGGTGAAACCCAATGGAATGTCAGCCTCACCACATAGGTGACCCTGGTGTGGTGGCATCCCACCAGGCGGCATGTGCCCAGGCCAAGGTCAAACACAGCTTCTGTGATGGCCTTGCCACTCGGGTGACAGGTGCAAGGTGGCTCCCCATCAGGTGGCATGTGCCTGGTCTGAGGTGACAGCCAGCAGCTATGATGTACTTGCCACGTGGGTTACCTATGTGAGGTGCCACCCCACTGGGTGGATATGCCCAGGTTGATGTGACACCTGGCAGCCCTGATGGCCACAGCACGTGTGTGACTGATGTGAGGTGGCACCCTGCTAGGTGGGGTGTGATGGATCTGAGGTGACATCTGGCAGCCATAATGGCCTTGCAACATGGGTGGCACATGCAAAGTGGCACACTGCAGGTGGGAGGTGAGGGGGTGTAGGTGACACCCAGTGGCTTTGACGGTGCAGCTATGTGTGTGACAAGTGCAAGGGTGCACCCATCTGGGTGGCGTGTTACTGGACCGAGGTTACACCTTGTGACCATAATGACCTCAGCACTTGGGTGGTATGCATGATGTGGCACCCTGCCAGCAGGGTGTGATGGGGCCAATGGACACCCCGTGGTTGTGACAGCCTCTCAACACGGGTGACCCATGTGAGGTGGCTTTTTGCCAGGCAGGGTGTGACTGAGCTGAGGTGACATCTGGCAGCCATTACAGCCTCACCACATGGGTGACCCATGCGTGGTGGCATCCTGTTGGGCTGGATGTGCCTGGGCCTAGGTGACAGCCGGTTGCCATGAGGGCCATGCCACAAGTGTGACCCTTGTGAGATGGCACTCTGGTGGGTGGGGTGTGCATGGGCCTAGGTGCCACCTGGTGGCCGAGAGGGCCTCGCAACCCAGGTGACCCTCACGAGATGGCACCCTGCCTGATGGGATGTGCCCAATTCAAGGTGATACCTGATGGTCATGACAGCATCACCACATGCATGGCATGCGCAAGGTGGTACACTGTTGGGCTGTGTTTGATAATCCTAGGTGACACCCTGTGGCCATCATGGCCTTGCCATGTGGGTGGCATGCATGAAGTGGCTCCAGGCCGCACATGGTGTCCCTGGGCTGAGGTGAGACCTGGCAACACTGACGGCCTCACCACATGGCTTACACATGTAAGGTGGCACCCCACAGGGTGGATGTGCCTGGGCTGAGGTGAGGCCTGATATCCCTGGTGGCCTCACCACATGGGTGAATCACATGAGTTGACACCCCACCAGGCAGGGTGTGGTGTGGCTGAAGTGACACCCAGCAGCTGTAATGGCCTTGCAATGTGGGTGGAAGCTGCAAAGTGCCACCGCTCTGGGCAGGGTGTAAGGGTGCCGAGGTGACCCATGGTGCTGTGATGGCCCAGCTACATGGGTGGCAAGTGCAAGGTTGCACCCCACCAGGTGGGGTGTTACAGGGCCGAGGTGGCACCTGGTGTCTGTGATGGCCTCACCACTTGGGTGGCACACACATGGTAGCACCCTGCCAGGCAAGGTGCGATAGGGTCAATGGACACCCTGTGGCTGTGACAGCCTTGCAACCCTGGTGACCTATACTAGGTGGCTTCCTGCTGGCAGGTTGTGACCGAGCTGAGGTGACACCCGGCAGCAGTGATGGCCTTGCCACATGGGTGACCTGCAAGAGGTGGCACCATGCTGTGTGGGTTGTGACCAGGCCAAGGTGACACCTGGTGGCCATGACAGCCTCACCACAATCGTAGCAAGTGTGAGATTGCACCCTGCAGGCTGCAGTGTGACCAGGCCAAAGTGATCCACAGCAGCTGTGAGAGCCACATCACATGGGTGACCCTTGCAAAGTGGCACCCTGTTAGGTGGTGTGTGACTGGTCCAAGGTGATGCCCAGTGGCCATGAGGACCTCACCACATGGGTGACCCACATGAGCTGGCACCCTGCCTGGCAGGGTGTAACCAGGCCAAGGTGACATCTGGTGGCATAGAGGTGCTCACAACGTGAGTAACCATGCGAGGTGGCATCTCACATGGTGGGGTATGCCCGGGTTGAGGTGACACACTTTGACCGAGACAGACTTGCAGCACAGGTGGCATGCACCAGGTGACACCCCACTGTGCAGTGTGTGATCGGGCTGAGGTGACACCTGGTGGCTGTGATGGTCTCGTCCTGAGGGAAGCACATGCTAGTTGACACCCTGGCAGGTGGGTATTGACCAGGAAGAGGTGACACCCAGGGGCCGTGATGGCCTCACTACATGGGGGACACACAAGAGATGACATGGTGCCAGGTGTGGTGTCACAGGGACAAGGTGGCACCTAGTGGTGTGATTGCCTAGCTATGTGGGTGGCACATCAAGGTGGCACCTGGCAGGGTGGGGAATGACGGGGCTGAAGTGACACCCGGTGGCCATGATGGCCTAGCCATGTGAGTAGCATGCACTATGTAGCACCCCATGGGGCAGTGTCTGAGTGGGCTTAGGTGACACCTCGCGGCCTTGATAGCCTCACCATGCTGGTGACATGGGTGAGGTAGCACCTTGCCTGGTGGGGTGTGACGTGGCTGAGATGACACATGGTGGTCATGATCCCTTGCCTCTTAGGTGGCTCCAGCGTGGTGGCACCCTGCTGTGAAAGCTATGAAGGGGTCAAGGTGACATCCCATGGCTATGACAGCCTCACCACATGGGTGACCCAAGTGAGGTGGCTCCCCACAAGACATGGTGTGACTGAGCTAAGCTGTCACCCAGTGGCAGTGATGGCTTCTCCATGCAGGTGACCCATACGAGGTGGTACCCCACTGGGTGGTGTGTGAAGCAACCAAGGTGACACCCAGCAGCTGTGAGGGCCTCATCACGTGGGTGATCTGTGCATGGTGGCTCCCCACCAGGCAGTGTGTGCTCAGGCAGAGGAGACATCTGGCAGCCATGACAGCCTCACCATGCAGTTGACCTTTGCCAGGTGGCAACCTGCGGGATGGGGTGTGACCATGCAGACGTGACACCCAGCGGTGTGACCACCTTGCCATGCAGGTGCCATGTTGAGGTGACATTCTCCTGGGCAGGGAGTGACGCGGCTGAATATTGGTGGCCGTGAGTGCTGCACCATGTGGGTGGCACATGCTAGGTGACATCCCAATGGGCAAGGTGTACCCAGGCCGAGGTGACACTCAGTGGCTGTGAAGGCCTCACAACACAGGTGACCCATGCGATTTGGAATCCTGCATGGTGTGTTGTGACTGGGTTGACATGACACAGCGACCACATTGGACTTGCAATGTGGGTGGCATGCGTGAGGTTAGCCCTGCCAGGTAGGGTGTGATTGGGCTGAGGTGACACCCGGCAGCCATGATGGGCTTGCCACATGGATGGCACACAAGAGATGACACCCCACTGGGCATGGTGTCATGGGGATGAGGTAAAACACTATGGCCGTTAATGCCTCACCATGTGGGTAGCACATGTGAGGTCGCACCCTACCAGGCCTAGAGTGATGGGGCCAAAGTGAAACATGGTGGCTGAGATGACTTGCCACGTGGGTGGCTAGCACGAGGTGGCACCCAGCTGTGCGTGGTGTGAATGGGCCAAAATGACACCTGGCAGCTGTGACAGCCTCGCCACGCTGGTTACCGCTGTGTGGTGGCATCCCACTGGGTGGTGTATGACTGGGCCAAGGTGACAACCAGCAGCCATGAAGGCCTCACTGCATGGGTGACATTCGTGAGTTGAAACCCCACTGGGTGGGGTGTGCCCAGGCCTAGGTGAAACATGGCGGCCGTGAGGGACTCAACACACTGGTGACCCACATGAGGTGGTATCCTGCTGGGTGGGGTGTGCCCATGCCGAGGTGACACCTGGTTGCTATGATTGCCCTGCAACGTGGGTTACCAGTGCTGGGTGGGGTGCACCCAGGTTGAGGTGACACATGGTTTATGTGACAGATGAGCAATATGGGTGGCATGTGTAAGGTGACACTCCACTGGGGAGGGTGTGACCAGGCTGAGGTGACACCTTGTGGCTGTGATGGCCTTGCCATGTGGTTGGCATGTACAAGGTAGCACCCCACCAGGTAGGGAGTGATGGGGCCGAGGTTCCACCAGGCCACTGTAATGTCCTCAACATGCGGGTGACCAATGAGAGGTAGCATCCCACCAGGTGGGGTGTGCCCAGGCCTAGGTGACACCTGGCAGCCATGATGGCCTCACATTTCAGGTGACTCGTGCAAAGTGGCATTGCACACGGCGAGGTGCACCTGGGTTGAGGTGACACCTGATGACTGTGATGGACTCACCACACGGGTGGCTTGCATGAGGTGACACACTGGAGGACAGAGTGTGATTGAGCTAAGGTGACACCTGGTGGCTGTGGTGTCCTCATCACATGGGTGGCATGCAAGAGATGACACCCCACCAGGTGTGGTGTCATGGGGATGAGGTGACAGCTAGTGGCTGTGACTGCATTGTCATGTGGGTGGCACATGTGAGGTAGCACCCCATCAGGTTGGCAGAGTTGGGGCCGAGGTGACACATGGTGGCTGTGACGGCCTCACCACATGGGTGACCTGCATGAGGTGGCATTCCACCATGAGGCGTGTGTCTGGGCCATTTTGACACCCAGTGGCTGTGATGTCCTCACCACGCGGGTGGCTCATGCAAGGTTTCACCATGCCAGGTGGTGTGTCATGGGGCTGAGGTGACACACCATGGTCATGATGACCTTGCCATGCTGGTGACATATGTGAGGTGGTACCTGACCTGGTGGAGATTGACAGGACTGAAGTGACACCTGGCGGCCATGATGGGTTTGCCACACAGGTGACCCGTGTGAGGTGGCCCCCTGATGGGTGGAGTGCAATGGGGCTGAGGTGACACCTGGTGGCTGTGACGGCCTTGCCATATGGGTGGCCTGTATGAGGTAGCACCCCACCAGGTAGGGAGTGATGGGGCCGAGTTTCCACCAGGCCACAGTAATGTCCTGAACATGCGGGTGACCAATGAGATGTAGCATCCCACCAGGTGAGGTGTGCCCAGGCCTAGGTGACACCTGGCAGTGTGTTGGCCCCACCACATGGGTGACCCTGGCAGGCTGGAACCCCACTGGGCAGGTGTTTGTGGGCCAAGGTCAAACACAGGTTCTGTGATGGCCTCACCACATGGGTGGCACCCCACCGGGTTGGGTGTGCCCAGGCCAAGGTGACACTCAGGGGCCATGACAGCCTTACCACGTGGGTGACCAGTGTGATGTGGCAACCTGTTGGGCAGCACATGACTGTGCCAAAGTGACACCTGGTGGCTGTGATGGCCTCACGATGCAGGTGACCTGTACAAGGCCTCACCGCAAGGGTGGCATGCATGAGGTTGCTCTCCACTGGGCAGAGTGTCCCAAGGCCGAGGTGACACCTGCTGGCCATGATGGCCTCACCATGCGGGTGGCACATGTGGAGTGGCATCCCTCTGGGTGGGATTTGCCCAGGCCGAGGTCAAACCGCACTTCCATTATGGCCTCAGTACGTGGGTGACCCACATGAGGTTGCACCCAGCTGGGCAGGTTGTGCCAGTTCTGAGGTGAAACCCAGTGGGCATGAAGGCCTAGCCACACGGGAGACCCACACATGGTGGCACACAGCCAGGCAGTGTGTAACTGGGCCGAGGTGACACCCAGTGACCATTACGGCCTTGCCTCATGCGTGATATGTGTAAAATGGCACTCTGTGGCGTGGGGTGTGACCAGGCCTAAGTGACACCCTGGCCATGAGGGTCTTGCAACGTGCATCACCTGCATGATGTGGCTCCCCACTGGGCAGGTTTTGAAGTAGCCGAGGTGAAACTCGGCCTCCTGACCACATCGCCATGCAGGTGGCATGTGCGAAGTGTCACCATGATGGGTGGGGTGTGACCAGGTCTAGGTGACACCCAGCTGCCATGCAGGCCTCATCAGGCAGATGCACCACAGTATGTGGCACTCCTCCAGTTGGTGTGTGCCCAGGCGCAAGTGAATCCCAGCATTCATGAGGGCATCAACATGTGGGTGACCCATGCGAGGTGGCAGCCCCCAGGTGATGTGTGACTGGGCTGAGGTGAAACCCAATGGAATGTCAGCCTCACCACATAGGTGACCCTGGTGTGGTGGCATCCCACCAGGCGGCATGTGCCCAGGCCAAGGTCAAACACAGCTTCTGTGATGGCCTTGCCACTCGGGTGACAGGTGCAAGGTGGCTCCCCATCAGGTGGCGTGTGCCTGGGCTGAGGTGACAGCCAGCAGCTATGATGTACTTGCCACGTGGGTTACCTATGTGAGGTGGCACCCCACTGGGTGGATATGCCCAGGTTGATGTGACACCTGGCAGCCCTGATGTCCTCAGCACGTGGGTGACTGATGTGAGGTGGCACCCTGCTAGGTGGGGTGTGATGGATCTGAGGTGACATCTGGCAGCCATAATGGCCTTGCAACATGGGTGGCACATGCAAAGTGGCACACTGCAGGTGGGAGGTGAGGGGGTTTAGGTGACACCCAGTGGCTTTGACGGTGCAGCTATGTGTGTGACAAGTGCAAGGGTGCACCCATCTGGGTGGCGTGTTACTGGACCGAGGTTACACCTTGTGACCATAATGACCTCAGCACTTGGGTGGTATGCATGATGTGGCACCCTGCCAGCAGGGTGTGATGGGGCCAATGGACACCCCGTGGTTGTGACAGCCTCTCAACACGGGTGACCCATGTGAGGTGGCTTTTTGCCGGGCAGGGTGTGACTGAGCTGAGGTGACATCTGGCAGCCATTACAGCCTCACCACATGGGTGACACATGCGTGGTGGCATCCTGTTGTGCTGGATGTGCCTGGGCCTAGGTGACAGCCGGTTGCCATGAGGGCCATGCCACAAGTGTGACCCTTGTGAGATGGCACTCTGGTGGGTGGGGTGTGCATGGGCCTAGGTGCCACGTGGTGGCTGAGAGGGCCTCGCAACCCAGGTGACCCTCACGAGATGGCACCCTGCCTGATGGGATGTGCCCAATTCAAGGTGATACCTGATGGTCATGACAGCATCACCACATGCATGGCATGCGCAAGGTGGTACACTGTTGGGCTGTGTTTGATAATCCTAGGTGACACCCTGTGGCCATCATGGCCTTGCCATGTGGGTGGCATGCATGAAGTGGCTCCAGGCCGCACATGGTGTCCCTGGGCTGAGGTGAGACCTGGCAACACTGACGGCCTCACCACATGGCTTACACATGTAAGGTGGCACCCCACAGGGTGGATGTGCCTGGGCTGAGGTGAGGCCTGATATCCCTGGTGGCCTCACCACATGGGTGAATCACATGAGTTGACACCCCACCAGGCAGGGTGTGGTGGGGCTGAAGTGACACCCAGCAGCTGTAATGGCCTTGCAATGTGGGTGGAAGCTGCAAAGTGCCACCGCTCTGGGCAGGGTGTAAGGGTGCCGAGGTGACCCATGGTGCTGTGATGGCCCAGCTACATGGGTGGCAAGTGCAAGGTTGCACCCCACCAGGTGGGGTGTTACAGGGCCGAGGTGGCACCTGGTGTCTGTGATGGCCTCACCACTTGGGTGGCACACACATGGTAGCACCCTGCCAGGCAAGGTGCGATAGGGTCAATGGACACCCTGTGGCTGTGACAGCCTTGCAACCCTGGTGACCTATACTAGGTGGCTTCCTGCTGGCAGGTTGTGACCGAGCTGAGGTGACACCCGGCAGCAGTGATGGCCTTGCCACATGGGTGACCTGCAAGAGGTGGCACCATGCTGTGTGGGTTGTGACCAGGCCAAGGTGACACCTGGTGGCCATGACAGCCTCACCACAATCGTAGCAAGTGTGAGATTGCACCCTGCAGGCTGCAGTGTGACCAGGCCAAAGTGATCCACAGCAGCTGTGAGAGCCACATCACATGGGTGACCCTTGCAAAGTGGCACCCCGTTAGGTGGTGTGTGACTGGTCCAAGGTGATGCCCAGTGGCCATGAGGACCTCACCACATGGGTGACCCACATGAGCTGGCACCCTGCCTGGCAGGGTGTAACCAGGCCAAGGTGACATCTGGTGGCATAGAGGTGCTCACAACGTGAGTAACCATGCGAGGTGGCATCTCACATGGTGGGGTATGCCCGGGTTGAGGTGACACACTTTGACCGAGACAGACTTGCAGCACAGGTGGCATGCACCAGGTGACACCCCACTGTGCAGTGTGTGATCGGGCTGAGGTGACACCTGGTGGCTGTGATGGTCTCATCCTGAGGGAAGCACATGCTAGTTGACACCCTGGCAGGTGGGTATTGACCAGGAAGAGGTGACACCCAGTGGCCGTGATGGCCTCACTACATGGGGGACACACAAGAGATGACATGGTGCCAGGTGTGGTGTCACAGGGACAAGGTGGCACCTAGTGGTGTGATTGCCTACCTATGTGGGTGGCACATCAAGGTGGCAGCTGGCAGGGTGGGGAATGACGGGGCTGAAGTGACACCCGGTGGCCATGATGGCCTAGCCATGTGAGTAGCATGCACTATGTAGCACCCCATGGGGCAGTGTCTGAGTGGGCTTAGGTGACACCTCGCGGCCTTGATAGCCTCACCATGCTGGTGACATGGGTGAGGTAGCACCTTGCCTGGTGGGGTGTGACGTGGCTGAGATGACACATGGTGGTCATGATCCCTTGCCTCTTAGGTGGCTCCAGCGTGGTGGCACCCTGCTGTGAAAGCTATGAAGGGGTCAAGGTGACATCCCATGGCTATGACAGCCTCACCACATGGGTGACCCAAGTGAGGTGGCTCCCCACAAGACATGGTGTGACTGAGCTAAGCTGTCACCCAGTGGCAGTGATGGCTTCTCCATGCAGGTGACCCATACGAGGTGGTACCCCACTGGGTGGTGTGTGAAGCAACCAAGGTGACACCCAGCAGCTGTGAGGGCCTCATCACGTGGGTGATCTGTGCATGGTGGCTCCCCACCAGGCAGTGTGTGCTCAGGCAGAGGAGACATCTGGCAGCCATGACAGCCTCACCATGCAGTTGACCTTTGCCAGGTGGCAACCTGCGGGATGGGGTGTGACCATGCAGACGTGACACCCAGCGGTGTGACCACCTTGCCATGCAGGTGCCATGTTGAGGTGACATTCTCCTGGGCAGGGAGTGACGCGGCTGAATATTGGTGGCCGTGAGTGCTGCACCATGTGGGTGGCACATGCTAGGTGACATCCCAATGGGCAAGGTGTACCCAGGCCGAGGTGACACTCAGTGGCTGTGAAGGCCTCACAACACAGGTGACCCATGCGATTTGGAATCCTGCATGGTGTGTTGTGACTGGGTTGACATGACACAGCGACCACATTGGACTTGCAATGTGGGTGGCATGCATGAGGTTAGCCCTGCCAGGTAGGGTGTGATTGGGCTGAGGTGACACCCGGCAGCCATGATGGGCTTGCCACATGGATGGCACACAAGAGATGACACCCCACTGGGCATGGTGTCATGGGGATGAGGTAAAACACTATGGCCGTTAATGCCTCACCATGTGGGTAGCACATGTGAGGTCGCACCCTACCAGGCCTAGAGTGATGGGGCCAAAGTGAAACATGGTGGCTGAGATGACTTGCCACGTGGGTGGCTAGCACGAGGTGGCACCCAGCTGTGCGTGGTGTGAATGGGCCAAAATGACCCCTGGCAGCTGTGACAGCCTCGCCACGCTGGTTACCGCTGTGTGGTGGCATCCCACTGGGTGGTGTATGACTGGGCCAAGGTGACAACCAGCAGCCATGAAGGCCTCACTGCATGGGTGACATTCGTGAGTTGAAACCCCACTGGGTGGGGTGTGCCCAGGCCTAGGTGAAACATGGCGGCCGTGAGGGACTCAACACACTGGTGACCCACATGAGGTGGTATCCTGCTGGGTGGGGTGTGCCCATGCCGAGGTGACACCTGGTTGCTATGATTGCCCTGCAACGTGGGTTACCAGTGCTGGGTGGGGTGCACCCAGGTTGAGGTGACACATGGTTTATGTGACAGATGAGCAATATGGGTGGCATGTGTAAGGTGACACTCCACTGGGGAGGGTGTGACCAGGCTGAGGTGACACCTTGTGGCTGTGATGGCCTTGCCATGTGGTTGGCATGTACAAGGTAGCACCCCACCAGGTAGGGAGTGATGGGGCCGAGGTTCCACCAGGCCACTGTAATGTCCTCAACATGCGGGTGACCAATGAGAGGTAGCATCCCACCAGGTGGGGTGTGCCCAGGCCTAGGTGACACCTGGCAGCCATGATGGCCTCACATTTCAGGTGACTCGTGCAAAGTGGCATTGCACACGGCGAGGTGCACCTGGGTTGAGGTGACACCTGATGACTGTGATGGACTCACCACACGGGTGGCTTGCATGAGGTGACACACTGGAGGACAGAGTGTGATTGAGCTAAGGTGACACCTGGTGGCTGTGGTGTCCTCATCACATGGGTGGCATGCAAGAGATGACACCCCACCAGGTGTGGTGTCATGGGGATGAGGTGACAGCTAGTGGCTGTGACTGCATTGTCATGTGGGTGGCACATGTGAGGTAGCACCCCATCAGGTTGGCAGAGTTGGGGCCGAGGTGACACATGGTGGCTGTGACGGCCTCACCACATGGGTGACCTGCATGAGGTGGCATTCCACCATGAGGCGTGTGTCTGGGCCATTTTGACACCCAGTGGCTGTGATGTCCTCACCACGCGGGTGGCTCATGCAAGGTTTCACCATGCCAGGTGGTGTGTCATGGGGCTGAGGTGACACACCATGGTCATGATGACCTTGCCATGCTGGTGACATATGTGAGGTGGTACCTGACCTGGTGGAGATTGACAGGACTGAAGTGACACCTGGCGGCCATGATGGGTTTGCCACACAGGTGACCCGTGTGAGGTGGCCCCCTGATGGGTGGAGTGCAATGGGGCTGAGGTGACACCTGGTGGCTGTGACGGCCTTGCCATATGGGTGGCCTGTATGAGGTAGCACCCCACCAGGTAGGGAGTGATGGGGCCGAGTTTCCACCAGGCCACAGTAATGTCCTGAACATGCGGGTGACCAATGAGATGTAGCATCCCACCAGGTGAGGTGTGCCCAGGCCTAGGTGACACCTGGCAGTGTGTTGGCCTCACCACATGGGTGACCCTGGCAGGCTGGAACCCCACTGGGCAGGTGTTTGTGGGCCAAGGTCAAACACAGGTTCTGTGATGGCCTCACCACATGGGTGGCACCCCACCGGGTTGGGTGTGCCCAGGCCAAGGTGACACTCAGGGGCCATGACAGCCTTACCACGTGGGTGACCAGTGTGATGTGGCAACCTGTTGGGCAGCACATGACTGTGCCAAAGTCACACCTGGTGGCTGTGATGGCCTCACCATGCAGGTGACCTGTACAAGGCCTCACCGCAAGGGTGGCATGCATGAGGTTGCTCTCCACTGGGCAGAGTGTCCCAAGGCCGAGGTGACACCTGCTGGCCATGATGGCCTCACCATGCGGGTGGCACATGTGGAGTGGCATCCCTCTGGGTGGGATTTGCCCAGGCCGAGGTCAAACCGCACTTCCATTATGGCCTCAGTACGTGGGTGACCCACATGAGGTTGCACCCAGCTGGGCAGGTTGTGCCAGTTCTGAGGTGAAACCCAGTGGGCATGAAGGCCTAGCCACACGGGAGACCCACACATGGTGGCACACAGCCAGGCAGTGTGTAACTGGGCCGAGGTGACACCCAGTGACCATTACGGCCTTGCCTCATGCGTGATATGTGTAAAATGGCACTCTGTGGCGTGGGGTGTGACCAGGCCTAAGTGACACCCTGGCCATGAGGGTCTTGCAACGTGCATCACCTGCATGATGTGGCTCCCCACTGGGCAGGTTTTGAAGTAGCCGAGGTGAAACTCGGCCTCCTGACCACATCGCCATGCAGGTGGCATGTGCGAAGTGTCACCATGATGGGTGGGGTGTGACCAGGTCTAGGTGACACCCAGCTGCCATGCAGGCCTCATCAGGCAGATGCACCACAGTATGTGGCACTCCTCCAGTTGGTGTGTGCCCAGGCAAAAGTGAATCCCAGCATTCATGAGGGCATCAACATGTGGGTGACCCATGCGAGGTGGCAGCCCCCAGGTGATGTGTGACTGGGCTGAGGTGAAACCCAATGGAATGTCAGCCTCACCACATAGGTGACCCTGGTGTGGTGGCATCCCACCAGGCGGCATGTGCCCAGGCCAAGGTCAAACACAGCTTCTGTGATGGCCTTGCCACTCGGGTGACAGGTGCAAGGTGGCTCCCCATCAGGTGGCGTGTGCCTGGGCTGAGGTGACAGCCAGCAGCTATGATGTACTTGCCACGTGGGTTACCTATGTGAGGTGGCACCCCACTGGGTGGATATGCCCAGGTTGATGTGACACCTGGCAGCCCTGATGTCCTCAGCACGTGGGTGACTGATGTGAGGTGGCACCCTGCTAGGTGGGGTGTGATGGATCTGAGGTGACATCTGGCAGCCATAATGGCCTTGCAACATGGGTGGCACATGCAAAGTGGCACACTGCAGGTGGGAGGTGAGGGGGTTTAGGTGACACCCAGTGGCTTTGACGGTGCAGCTATGTGTGTGACAAGTGCAAGGGTGCACCCATCTGGGTGGCGTGTTACTGGACCGAGGTTACACCTTGGGACCATAATGACCTCAGCACTTGGGTGGTATGCATGATGTGGCACCCTGCCAGCAGGGTGTGATGGGGCCAATGGACACCCCGTGGTTGTGACAGCCTCTCAACACGGGTGACCCATGTGAGGTGGCTTTTTGCCGGGCAGGGTGTGACTGAGCTGAGGTGACATCTGGCAGCCATTACAGCCTCACCACATGGGTGACACATGCGTGGTGGCATCCTGTTGTGCTGGATGTGCCTGGGCCTAGGTGACAGCCGGTTGCCATGAGGGCCATGCCACAAGTGTGACCCTTGTGAGATGGCACTCTGGTGGGTGGGGTGTGCATGGGCCTAGGTGCCACGTGGTGGCTGAGAGGGCCTCGCAACCCAGGTGACCCTCACGAGATGGCACCCTGCCTGATGGGATGTGCCCAATTCAAGGTGATACCTGATGGTCATGACAGCATCACCACATGCATGGCATGCGCAAGGTGGTACACTGTTGGGCTGTGTTTGATAATCCTAGGTGACACCCTGTGGCCATCATGGCCTTGCCATGTGGGTGGCATGCATGAAGTGGCTCCAGGCCGCACATGGTGTCCCTGGGCTGAGGTGAGACCTGGCAACACTGACGGCCTCACCACATGGCTTACACATGTAAGGTGGCACCCCACAGGGTGGATGTGCCTGGGCTGAGGTGAGGCCTGATATCCCTGGTGGCCTCACCACATGGGTGAATCACATGAGTTGACACCCCACCAGGCAGGGTGTGGTGGGGCTGAAGTGACACCCAGCAGCTGTAATGGCCTTGCAATGTGGGTGGAAGCTGCAAAGTGCCACCGCTCTGGGCAGGGTGTAAGGGTGCCGAGGTGACCCATGGTGCTGTGATGGCCCAGCTACATGGGTGGCAAGTGCAAGGTTGCACCCCACCAGGTGGGGTGTTACAGGGCCGAGGTGGCACCTGGTGTCTGTGATGGCCTCACCACTTGGGTGGCACACACATGGTAGCACCCTGCCAGGCAAGGTGCGATAGGGTCAATGGACACCCTGTGGCTGTGACAGCCTTGCAACCCTGGTGACCTATACTAGGTGGCTTCCTGCTGGCAGGTTGTGACCGAGCTGAGGTGACACCCGGCAGCAGTGATGGCCTTGCCACATGGGTGACCTGCAAGAGGTGGCACCATGCTGTGTGGGTTGTGACCAGGCCAAGGTGACACCTGGTGGCCATGACAGCCTCACCACAATCGTAGCAAGTGTGAGATTGCACCCTGCAGGCTGCAGTGTGACCAGGCCAAAGTGATCCACAGCAGCTGTGAGAGCCACATCACATGGGTGACCCTTGCAAAGTGGCACCCCGTTAGGTGGTGTGTGACTGGTCCAAGGTGATGCCCAGTGGCCATGAGGACCTCACCACATGGGTGACCCACATGAGCTGGCACCCTGCCTGGCAGGGTGTAACCAGGCCAAGGTGACATCTGGTGGCATAGAGGTGCTCACAACGTGAGTAACCATGCGAGGTGGCATCTCACATGGTGGGGTATGCCCGGGTTGAGGTGACACACTTTGACCGAGACAGACTTGCAGCACAGGTGGCATGCACCAGGTGACACCCCACTGTGCAGTGTGTGATCGGGCTGAGGTGACACCTGGTGGCTGTGATGGTCTCATCCTGAGGGAAGCACATGCTAGTTGACACCCTGGCAGGTGGGTATTGACCAGGAAGAGGTGACACCCAGTGGCCGTGATGGCCTCACTACATGGGGGACACACAAGAGATGACATGGTGCCAGGTGTGGTGTCACAGGGACAAGGTGGCACCTAGTGGTGTGATTGCCTACCTATGTGGGTGGCACATCAAGGTGGCAGCTGGCAGGGTGGGGAATGACGGGGCTGAAGTGACACCCGGTGGCCATGATGGCCTAGCCATGTGAGTAGCATGCACTATGTAGCACCCCATGGGGCAGTGTCTGAGTGGGCTTAGGTGACACCTCGCGGCCTTGATAGCCTCACCATGCTGGTGACATGGGTGAGGTAGCACCTTGCCTGGTGGGGTGTGACGTGGCTGAGATGACACATGGTGGTCATGATCCCTTGCCTCTTAGGTGGCTCCAGCGTGGTGGCACCCTGCTGTGAAAGCTATGAAGGGGTCAAGGTGACATCCCATGGCTATGACAGCCTCACCACATGGGTGACCCAAGTGAGGTGGCTCCCCACAAGACATGGTGTGACTGAGCTAAGCTGTCACCCAGTGGCAGTGATGGCTTCTCCATGCAGGTGACCCATACGAGGTGGTACCCCACTGGGTGGTGTGTGAAGCAACCAAGGTGACACCCAGCAGCTGTGAGGGCCTCATCACGTGGGTGATCTGTGCATGGTGGCTCCCCACCAGGCAGTGTGTGCTCAGGCAGAGGAGACATCTGGCAGCCATGACAGCCTCACCATGCAGTTGACCTTTGCCAGGTGGCAACCTGCGGGATGGGGTGTGACCATGCAGACGTGACACCCAGCGGTGTGACCACCTTGCCATGCAGGTGCCATGTTGAGGTGACATTCTCCTGGGCAGGGAGTGACGCGGCTGAATATTGGTGGCCGTGAGTGCTGCACCATGTGGGTGGCACATGCTAGGTGACATCCCAATGGGCAAGGTGTACCCAGGCCGAGGTGACACTCAGTGGCTGTGAAGGCCTCACAACACAGGTGACCCATGCGATTTGGAATCCTGCATGGTGTGTTGTGACTGGGTTGACATGACACAGCGACCACATTGGACTTGCAATGTGGGTGGCATGCGTGAGGTTAGCCCTGCCAGGTAGGGTGTGATTGGGCTGAGGTGACACCCGGCAGCCATGATGGGCTTGCCACATGGATGGCACACAAGAGATGACACCCCACTGGGCATGGTGTCATGGGGATGAGGTAAAACACTATGGCCGTTACTGCCTCACCATGTGGGTAGCACATGTGAGGTCGCACCCTACCAGGCCTAGAGTGATGGGGCCAAAGTGAAACATGGTGGCTGAGATGACTTGCCACGTGGGTGGCTAGCACAAGGTGGCACCCAGCTGTGCGTGGTGTGAATGGGCCAAAATGACACCTGGCAGCTGTGACAGCCTCGCCACGCTGGTTACCGCTGTGTGGTGGCATCCCACTGGGTGGTGTATGACTGGGCCAAGGTGACAACCAGCAGCCATGAAGGCCTCACTGCATGGGTGACATTCATGAGTTGAAACCCCACTGGGTGGGGTGTGCCCAGGCCTAGGTGAAACATGGCGGCCATGAGGGCCTCAACACACTGGTGACCCGCATGAGGTGGTATCCTGCTGGGTGGGGTGTGCCCATGCCGAGGTGACACCTGGTTGCTATGATTGCCCTGCAACGTGGGTTACCAGTGCTGGGTGGGGTGCACCCAGGTTGAGGTGACACATGGTTTATGTGACAGATGAGCAATATGGGTGGCATGTGTAAGGTGACACTCCACTGGGAGGGTGTGACCAGGCTGAGGTGACGCCTTGTGGCTGTGATGGCCTTGCCATGTGGTTGGCATGTACGAGGTAGCACCCCACCAGGTAGGGAGTGATGGGGCCGAGGTTCCACCAGGCCACTGTAATGTCCTCAACATGCGGGTGACCAATGAGAGGTAGCATCCCACCAGGTGGGGTGTGCCCAGGCCTAGGTGACACCTGGCAGCCATGATGGCCTCACATTTCAGGTGACTCGTGAGAAGTGGCATTGCACACGGCGAGGTGCACCTGGGTTGAGGTGACACCTGATGACTGTGATGGACTCACCACACGGGTGGCTTGCATGAGGTGACACACTGGAGGACAGAGTGTGATTGAGCTAAGGTGACACCTGGTGGCTGTGGTGTCCTCATCACATGGGTGGCATGCAAGAGATGACACCCCACCAGGTGTGGTGTCATTGGGATGAGGTGACAGCTAGTGGCTGTGACTGCATTGTCATGTGGGTGGCACATGTGAGGTAGCACCCCATCAGGTTGGCAGAGTTGGGGCCGAGGTGACACATGGTGGCTGTGACGGCCTCACCACATGGGTGACCTGCATGAGGTGGCATTCCACCATGAGGCGTGTGTCTGGGCCATTTTGACACCCAGTGGCTGTGATGTCCTCACCACGCGGGTGGCTCATGCAAGGTTTCACCATGCCAGGTGGTGTGTCATGGGGCTGAGGTGACACACCATGGTCATGATGACCTTGCCATGCTGGTGACATATGTGAGGTGGTACCTGACCTGGTGGAGATTGTCAGGACTGAAGTGACACCTGGAGGCCATGATGGGTTTGCCACACAGGTGACCCGTGTGAGGTGGCCCCCTGATGGGTGGAGTGCAATGGGGATGAGGTGACACCTGGTGGCTGTGACGGCCTTGCCATGTGTGTGGCCTGTATGAGGTAGCACCCCACCAGGTAGGGAGTGATGGGCCGAGTTTCCACCAGGCCACAGTAATGTCCTGAACATGCGGGTGACCAATGAGATGTAGCATCCCACCAGGTGAGGTGTGCCCAGGCCTAGGTGACACCTGGCAGTGTGTTGGCCTCACCACATGGGTGACCCTGGCAGGCTGGAACCCCACTGGGCAGGTGTTTGTGGGCCAAGGTCAAACACAGGTTCTGTGATGGCCTCACCACATGGGGGGCACCCCACCGGGTTGGGTGTGCCCAGGCCAAGTTGACACTCAGGGGCCATGACAGCCTTACCACGTGGGTGACCAGTGTGATGTGGCAACCTGTTGGGCAGCACATGACTGTGCCAAAGTCACACCTGGTGGCTGTGATGGCCTCACCATGCAGGTGACCTGTACAAGGCCTCACCGCAAGGGTGGCATGCATGAGGTTGCTCTCCACTGGGCAGAGTGTCCCAAGGCCGAGGTGACACCTGCTGGCCATGATGGCCTCACCATGCGGGTGGCACATGTGGAGTGGCATCCCTCTGGGTGGGATTTGCCCAGGCCGAGGTCAAACCCCACTTCCATTATGGCCTCAGTACGTGGGTGACCCACATGAGGTTGCACCCAGCTGGGCAGGTTGTGCCAGTTCTGAGGTGAAACCCAGTGGGCATGAAGGCCTAGCCACACGGGAGACCCACACATGGTGGCACACAGCCAGGCAGTGTGTAACTGGGCCGAGGTGACACCCAGTGACCATTACGGCCTTGCCTCATGCGTGATATGTGTAAAATGGCACTCTGTGGCGTGGGGTGTGACCAGGCCTAAGTGACACCCTGGCCATGAGGGTCTTGCAACGTGCATCACCTGCATGATGTGGCTCCCCACTGGGCAGGTTTTGAAGTAGCCGAGGTGAAACTCGGCCTCCTGACCACATCGCCATGCAGGTGGCATGTGCGAAGTGTCACCATGATGGGTGGGGTGTGACCAGGTCTAGGTGACACCCAGCTGCCATGCAGGCCTCATCAGGCAGATGCACCACAGTATGTGGCACTCCTCCAGTTGGTGTGTGCCCAGGCGCAAGTGAATCCCAGCATTCATGAGGGCATCAACATGTGGGTGACCCATGCGAGGTGGCAGCCCCCAGGTGATGTGTGACTGGGCTGAGGTGAAACCCAATGGAATGTCAGCCTCACCACATAGGTGACCCTGGTGTGGTGGCATCCCACCAGGCGGCATGTGCCCAGGCCAAGGTCAAACACAGCTTCTGTGATGGCCTTGCCACTCGGGTGACAGGTGCAAGGTGGCTCCCCATCACGTGGCGTGTGCCTGGGCTGAGGTGACAGCCAGCAGCTATGATGTACTTGCCACGTGGGTTACCTATGTGAGGTGGCACCCCACTGGGTGGATATGCCCAGGTTGATGTGACACCTGGCAGCCCTGATGTCCTCAGCACGTGGGTGACTGATGTGAGGTGGCACCCTGCTAGGTGGGGTGTGATGGATCTGAGGTGACATCTGGCAGCCATAATGGCCTTGCAACATGGGTGGCACATGCAAAGTGGCACACTGCAGGTGGGAGGTGAGGGGGTTTAGGTGACACCCAGTGGCTTTGACGGTGCAGCTATGTGTGTGACAAGTGCAAGGGTGCACCCATCTGGGTGGCGTGTTACTGGACCGAGGTTACACCTTGTGACCATAATGACCTCAGCACTTGGGTGGTATGCATGATGTGGCACCCTGCCAGCAGGGTGTGATGGGGCCAATGGACACCCCGTGGTTGTGACAGCCTCTCAACACGGGTGACCCATGTGAGGTGGCTTTTTGCCGGGCAGGGTGTGACTGAGCTGAGGTGACATCTGGCAGCCATTACAGCCTCACCACATGGCTGACCCATGCGTGGTGGCATCCTGTTGGGCTGGATGTGCCTGGGCCTAGGTGACAGCCTGTTGCCATGAGGGCCATGCCACAAGTGTGACCCTTGTGAGATGGCACTCTGGTGGGTGGGGTGTGCATGGGCCTAGGTGCCACCTGGTGGCCGAGAGGGCCTCGCAACCCAGGTGACCCTCACGAGATGGCACCCTGCCTGATGGGATGTGCCCAATTCAAGGTGATACCTGATGGTCATGACAGCATCACCACATGCATGGCATGCGCAAGGTGGTACACTGTTGGGCTGTGTTTGATAATCCTAGGTGACACCCTGTGGCCATCATGGCCTTGCCATGTGGGTGGCATGCATGAAGTGGCTCCAGGCCGCACATGGTGTCCCTGGGCTGAGGTGAGACCTGGCAACACTGACGGCCTCACCACATGGCTTACACATGTAAGGTGGCACCCCACAGGGTGGATGTGCCTGGGCTGAGGTGAGGCCTGATATCCCTGGTGGCCTCACCACATGGGTGAATCACATGAGTTGACACCCCACCAGGCAGGGTGTGGTGTGGCTGAAGTGACACCCAGCAGCTGTAATGGCCTTGCAATGTGGGTGGAAGCTGCAAAGTGCCACCGCTCTGGGCAGGGTGTAAGGGTGCCGAGGTGACCCATGGTGCTGTGATGGCCCAGCTACATGGGTGGCAAGTGCAAGGTTGCACCCCACCAGGTGGGGTGTTACAGGGCCGAGGTGGCACCTGGTGTCTGTGATGGCCTCACCACTTGGGTGGCACACACATGGTAGCACCCTGCCAGGCAAGGTGCGATAGGGTCAATGGACACCCTGTGGCTGTGACAGCCTTGCAACCCTGGTGACCTATACTAGGTGGCTTCCTGCTGGCAGGTTGTGACCGAGCTGAGGTGACACCCGGCAGCAGTGATGGCCTTGCCACATGGGTGACCTGCAAGAGGTGGCACCATGCTGTGTGGGTTGTGACCAGGCCAAGGTGACACCTGGTGGCCATGACAGCCTCACCACAATCGTAGCAAGTGTGAGATTGCACCCTGCAGGCTGCAGTGTGACCAGGCCAAAGTGATCCACAGCAGCTGTGAGAGCCACATCACATGGGTGACCCTTGCAAAGTGGCACCCCGTTAGGTGGTGTGTGACTGGTCCAAGGTGATGCCCAGTGGCCATGAGGACCTCACCACATGGGTGACCCACATGAGCTGGCACCCTGCCTGGCAGGGTGTAACCAGGCCAAGGTGACATCTGGTGGCATAGAGGTGCTCACAACGTGAGTAACCATGCGAGGTGGCATCTCACATGGTGGGGTATGCCCGGGTTGAGGTGACACACTTTGACCGAGACAGACTTGCAGCACAGGTGGCATGCACCAGGTGACACCCCACTGTGCAGTGTGTGATCGGGCTGAGGTGACACCTGGTGGCTGTGATGGTCTCGTCCTGAGGGAAGCACATGCTAGTTGACACCCTGGCAGGTGGGTATTGACCAGGAAGAGGTGACACCCAGTGGCCGTGATGGCCTCACTACATGGGGGACACACAAGAGATGACATGGTGCCAGGTGTGGTGTCACAGGGACAAGGTGGCACCTAGTGGTGTGATTGCCTAGCTATGTGGGTGGCACATCAAGGTGGCAGCTGGCAGGGTGGGGAATGACGGGGCTGAAGTGACACCCGGTGGCCATGATGGCCTAGCCATGTGAGTAGCATGCACTATGTAGCACCCCATGGGGCAGTGTCTGAGTGGGCTTAGGTGACACCTCGCGGCCTTGATAGCCTCACCATGCTGGTGACATGGGTGAGGTAGCACCTTGCCTGGTGGGGTGTGACGTGGCTGAGATGACACATGGTGGTCATGATCCCTTGCCTCTTAGGTGGCTCCAGCGTGGTGGCACCCTGCTGTGAAAGCTATGAAGGGGTCAAGGTGACATCCCATGGCTATGACAGCCTCACCACATGGGTGACCCAAGTGAGGTGGCTCCCCACAAGACATGGTGTGACTGAGCTAAGCTGTCACCCAGTGGCAGTGATGGCTTCTCCATGCAGGTGACCCATACGAGGTGGTACCCCACTGGGTGGTGTGTGAAGCAACCAAGGTGACACCCAGCAGCTGTGAGGGCCTCATCACGTGGGTGATCTCTGCATGGTGGCTCCCCACCAGGCAGTGTGTGCTCAGGCAGAGGAGACATCTGGCAGCCATGACAGCCTCACCATGCAGTTGACCTTTGCCAGGTGGCAACCTGCGGGATGGGGTGTGACCATGCAGACGTGACACCCAGCGGTGTGACCACCTTGCCATGCAGGTGCCATGTTGAGGTGACATTCTCCTGGGCAGGGAGTGACGCGGCTGAATATTGGTGGCCGTGAGTGCTGCACCATGTGGGTGGCACATGCTAGGTGACATCCCAATGGGCAAGGTGTACCCAGGCCGAGGTGACACTCAGTGGCTGTGAAGGCCTCACAACACAGGTGACCCATGCGATTTGGAATCCTGCATGGTGTGGTGTGACTGGGTTGACATGACACAGCGACCACATTGGACTTGCAATGTGGGTGGCATGCGTGAGGTTAGCCCTGCCAGGTAGGGTGTGATTGGGCTGAGGTGACACCCGGCAGCCATGATGGGCTTGCCACATGGATGGCACACAAGAGATGACACCCCACTGGGCATGGTGTCATGGGGATGAGGTAAAACACTATGGCCGTTACTGCCTCACCATGTGGGTAGCACATGTGAGGTCGCACCCTACCAGGCCTAGAGTGATGGGGCCAAAGGGAAACATGGTGGCTGAGATGACTTGCCACGTGGGTGGCTAGCACGAGGTGGCACCCAGCTGTGCGTGGTGTGAACGGGCCAAAATGACACCTGGCAGCTGTGACAGCCTCGCCACGCTGGTTACCGCTGTGTGGTGGCATCCCACTGGGTGGTGTATGACTGGGCCAAGGTGACAACCAGCAGCCATGAAGGCCTCACTGCATGGGTGACATTCGTGAGTTGAAACCCCACTGGGTGGGGTGTGCCCAGGCCTAGGTGAAACATGGCGGCAGTGAGGCCCTCAACACACTGGTGACCCGCATGAGGTGGTATCCTGCTGGGTGGGGTGTGCCCATGCCGAGGTGACACCTGGTTGCTATGATTGCCCTGCAACGTGGGTTACCAGTGCTGGGTGGGGTGCACCCAGGTTGAGGTGACACATGGTTTATGTGACAGATGAGCAATATGGGTGGCATGTGTAAGGTGACACTCCACTGGGGAGGGTGTGACCAGGCTGAGGTGACACCTTGTGGCTGTGATGGCCTTGCCATGTGGTTGGCATGTACGAGGTAGCACCCCACCAGGTAGGGAGTGATGGGGCCGAGGTTCCACCAGGCCACTGTAATGTCCTCAACATGCGGGTGACCAATGAGAGGTAGCATCCCACCAGGTGGGGTGTGCCCAGGCCTAGGTGACACCTGGCAGCCATGATGGCCTCACATTTCAGGTGACTCGTGCGAAGTGGCATTGCACACGGCAAGGTGCACCTGGGTTGAGGTGACACCTGATGACTGTGATGGACTCACCACACGGGTGGCTTGCATGAGGTGACACACTGGAGGACAGAGTGTGATTGAGCTAAGGTGACACCTGGTGGCTGTGGTGTCCTCATCACATGGGTGGCATGCAAGAGATGACACCCCACCAGGTGTGGTGTCATGGGGATGAGGTGACAGCTAGTGGCTGTGACTGCATTGTCATGTGGGTGGCACATGTGAGGTAGCACCCCATCAGGTTGGCAGAGTTGGGGCCGAGGTGACACATGGTGGCTGTGACGGCCTCACCACATGGGTGACCTGCATGAGGTGGCATTCCACCATGAGGCGTGTGTCTGGGCCATTTTGACACCCAGTGGCTGTGATGTCCTCACCACGCGGGTGGCTCATGCAAGGTTTCACCATGCCAGGTGGTGTGTCATGGGGCTGAGGTGACACACCATGGTCATGATGACCTTGCCATGCTGGTGACATATGTGAGGTGGTACCTGACCTGGTGGAGATTGTCAGGACTGAAGTGACACCTGGCGGCCATGATGGGTTTGCCACACAGGTGACCCGTGTGAGGTGGCCCCCTGATGGGTGGAGTGCAATGGGGATGAGGTGACACCTGGTGGCTGTGACGGCCTTGCCATGTGGGTGGCCTGTATGAGGTAGCACCCCACCAGGTAGGGAGTGATGGGGCCGAGTTTCCACCAGGCCACAGTAATGTCCTGAACATGCGGGTGACCAATGAGATGTAGCATCCCACCAGGTGAGGTGTGCCCAGGCCTAGGTGACACCTGGCAGTGTGTTGGCCTCACCACATGGGTGACCCTGGCAGGCTGGAACCCCACTGGGCAGGTGTTTGTGGGCCAAGGTCAAACACAGGTTCTGTGATGGCCTCACCACATGGGTGGCACCCCACCGGGTTGGGTGTGCCCAGGCCAAGGTGACACTCAGGGGCCATGACAGCCTTACCACGTGGGTGACCAGTGTGATGTGGCAACCTGTTGGGCAGCACATGACTGTGCCAAAGTGACACCTGGTGGCTGTGATGGCCTCACGATGCAGGTGACCTGTACAAGGCCTCACCGCATGGGTGGCATGCATGAGGTTGCTCTCCACTGGGCAGAGTGTCCCAAGGCCGAGGTGACACCTGCTGGCCATGATGGCCTCACCATGCGGGTGGCACATGTGGAGTGGCATCCCTCTGGGTGGGATTTGCCCAGGCCGAGGTCAAACCCCACTTCCATTATGGCCTCAATACGTGGGTGACCCACATGAGGTTGCACCCAGCTGGGCAGGTTGTGCCAGTTCTGAGGTGAAACCCAGTGGGCATGAAGGCCTAGCCACACGGGAGACCCACACATGGTGGCACACAGCCAGGCAGTGTGTAACTGGGCCGAGGTGACACCCAGTGACCATTACGGCCTTGCCTCATGCGTGATATGTGTAAAATGGCACTCTGTGGCGTGGGGTGTGACCAGGCCTAAGTGACACCCTGGCCATGAGGGTCTTGCAACGTGCATCACCTGCATGATGTGGCTCCCCACTGGGCAGGTTTTGAAGTAGCTGAGGTGAAACTCGGCCTCCTGACCACATCGCCATGCAGGTGGCATGTGCGAAGTGTCACCGTGATGGGTGGGGTGTGACCAGGTCTAGGTGACACCCAGCTGCCATGCAGGCCTCATCAGGCAGATGCACCACAGTATGTGGCACTCCTCCAGTTGGTGTGTGCCCAGGCAAAAGTGAATCCCAGCATTCATGAGGGCATCAACATGTGGGTGACCCATGCGAGGTGGCAGCCCCCAGGTGATGTGTGACTGGGCTGAGGTGAAACCCAATGGAATGTCAGCCTCACCACATAGGTGACCCTGGTGTGGTGGCATCCCACCAGGTGGCATGTGCCCAGGCCAAGGTCAAACACAGCTTCTGTGATGGCCTTGCCACTCGGGTGACAGGTGCAAGGTGGCTCCCCATCTGGTGGCGTGTGCCTGGGCTGAGGTGACAGCCAGCAGCTATGATGTACTTGCCACGTGGGTTACCTATGTGAGGTGGCACCCCACTGGGTGGATATGCCCAGGTTGATGTGACACCTGGCAGCCCTGATGTCCTCAGCATGTGGGTGACTGATGTGAGGTGGCACCCTGCTAGGTGGGGTGTGATGGATCTGAGGTGACATCTGGCAGCCATAATGGCCTTGCAACATGGGTGGCACATGCAAAGTGGCACACCACAGGTGGGATGTGAGGGGGTCTAGGTGACACCCGGTTGCTTTGACGGTGCAGCTATGTGTGTGACAAGTGCAAGGGTGCACCCATCTGGGTGGCGTGTTACTGGACCGAGGTTACACCTTGTGACCATAATGGCCTCAGCACTTGGGTGGTATGCATGATGTGGCACCCTGCCAGCAGGGTGTGATGGGGCCAATGGACACCCCGTGGTTGTGACAGCCTCTCAACACGGGTGACCCATGTGAGGTGGCTTTTTGCCGGGCAGGGTGTGACTGAGCTGAGGTGACATCTGGCAGCCATTACAGCCTCACCACATGGGTGACCCATGCGTGGTGGCATCCTGTTGGGCTGGATGTGCCTGGGCCTAGGTCACAGCCTGTTGCCATGAGGGCCATGCCGCAAGTGTGACCCTTGTGAGATGGCACTCTGGTGGGTGGGGTGTGCATGGGCCTAGGTGCCACCTGGTGGCCGAGAGGGCCTCGCAACCCAGGTGACCCTCACGAGATGGCACCCTGCCTGATGGGATGTGCCCAATTCAAGGTGATACCTGATGGTCATGACAGCATCACCACATGCATGGCATGCGCAAGGTGGTACACTGTTGGGCTGTGTTTGATAATCCTAGGTGACACCCTGTGGCCATCATGGCCTTGCCATGTGGGTGGCATGCATGAAGTGGCTCCAGGCCGCACATGGTGTCCCTGGGCTGAGGTGAGACCTGGCAACACTGACGGCCTCACCACATGGCTTACACATGTAAGGTGGCACCCCACAGGGTGGATGTGCCTGGGCTGAGGTGAGGCCTGATATCCCTGGTGGCCTCACCACATGGGTGAATCACATGAGTTGACACCCCACCAGGCAGGGTGTGGTGGGGCTGAAGTGACACCCAGCAGCTGTAATGGCCTTGCAATGTGGGTGGAAGCTGCAAAGTGCCACCGCTCTGGGCAGGGTGTAAGGGTGCCGAGGTGACCCATGGTGCTGTGATGGCCCAGCTACATGGGTGGCAAGTGCAAGGTTGCACCCCACCAGGTGGGGTGTTACAGGGCCGAGGTGGCACCTGGTGTCTGTGATGGCCTCACCACTTGGGTGGCACACACATGGTAGCACCCTGCCAGGCAAGGTGCGATAGGGTCAATGGACACCCTGTGGCTGTGACAGCCTTGCAACCCTGGTGACCTATACTAGGTGGCTTCCTGCTGGCAGGTTGTGACCGAGCTGAGGTGACACCCGGCAGCAGTGATGGCCTTGCCACATGGGTGACCTGCAAGAGGTGGCACCATGCTGTGTGGGTTGTGACCAGGCCAAGGTGACACCTGGTGGCCATGACAGCCTCACCACAATCGTAGCAAGTGTGAGATTGCACCCTGCAGGCTGCAGTGTGACCAGGCCAAAGTGATCCACAGCAGCTGTGAGAGCCACATCACATGGGTGACCCTTGCAAAGTGGCACCCCGTTAGGTGGTGTGTGACTGGTCCAAGGTGATGCCCAGTGGCCATGAGGACCTCACCACATGGGTGACCCACATGAGCTGGCACCCTGCCTGGCAGGGTGTAACCAGGCCAAGGTGACATCTGGTGGCATAGAGGTGCTCACAACGTGAGTAACCATGCGAGGTGGCATCTCACATGGTGGGGTATGCCCGGGTTGAGGTGACACACTTTGACCGAGACAGACTTGCAGCACAGGTGGCATGCACCAGGTGACACCCCACTGTGCAGTGTGTGATCGGGCTGAGGTGACACCTGGTGGCTGTGATGGTCTCGTCCTGAGGGAAGCACATGCTAGTTGACACCCTGGCAGGTGGGTATTGACCAGGAAGAGGTGACACCCAGTGGCCGTGATGGCCTCACTACATGGGGGACACACAAGAGATGACATGGTGCCAGGTGTGGTGTCACAGGGACAAGGTGGCACCTAGTGGTGTGATTGCCTAGCTATGCGGGTGGCACATCAAGGTGGCACCTGGCAGGGTGGGGAATGACGGGGCTGAAGTGACACCCGGTGGCCATGATGGCCTAGCCATGTGAGTAGCATGCACTATGTAGCACCCCATCGGGCAGTGTCTGAGTGGGCTTAGGTGACACCTCGTGGCCTTGATAGCCTCACCATGCTGGTGACATGGGTGAGGTAGCACCTTGCCTGGTGGGGTGTGACGTGGCTGAGTTGACACATGGTGGTCATGATCCCTTGCCTCTTAGGTGGCTCCAGCGTGGTGGCACCCTGCTGTGAAAGCTATGAAGGGGTCAAGGTGACATCCCATGGCTATGACAGCCTCACCACATGGGTGACCCAAGTGAGGTGGCTCCCCACAAGACATGGTGTGACTGAGCTAAGCTGTCACCCAGTGGCAGTGATGGCTTCTCCATGCAGGTGACCCATACGAGGTGGTACCCCACTGGGTGGTGTGTGAAGCAACCAAGGTGACACCCAGCAGCTGTGAGGGCCTCATCACGTGGGTGATCTGTGCATGGTGGCTCCCCACCAGGCAGTGTGTGCTCAGGCAGAGGAGACATCTGGCAGCCATGACAGCCTCACCATGCAGTTGACCTTTGCCAGGTGGCAACCTGCGGGATGGGGTGTGACCATGCAGACGTGACACCCAGCGGTGTGACCACCTTGCCATGCAGGTGCCATGTTGAGGTGACATTCTCCTGGGCAGGGAGTGACGCGGCTGAATATTGGTGGCCGTGAGTGCTGCACCATGTGGGTGGCACATGCTAGGTGACATCCCAATGGGCAAGGTGTACCCAGGCCGAGGTGACACTCAGTGGCTGTGAAGGCCTCACAACACAGGTGACCCATGCGATTTGGAATCCTGCATGGTGTGTTGTGACTGGGTTGACATGACACAGCGACCACATTGGACTTGCAATGTGGGTGGCATGCGTGAGGTTAGCCCTGCCAGGTAGGGTGTGATTGGGCTGAGGTGACACCCAGCAGCCATGATGGGCTTGCCACATGGATGGCACACAAGAGATGACACCCCACTGGGCATGGTGTCATGGGGATGACGTAAAACACCATGGCCGTTACTGCCTCACCATGTGGGTAGCACATGTGAGGTCGCACCCTACCAGGCCTAGAGTGATAGGGCCAAAGTGAAACATGGTGGCTGAGATGACTTGCCACGTGGGTGGCTAGCACGAGGTGGCACCCAGCTGTGCGTGGTGTGAACGGGCCAAAATGACACCTGGCAGCTGTGACAGCCTCGCCACGCTGGTTACCGCTGTGTGGTGGCATCCCACTGGGTGGTGTATGACTGGGCCAAGGTGACAACCAGCAGCCATGAAGGCCTCACTACATGGGTGACATTCGTGAGTTGAAACCCCACTGGGTGGGGTGTGCCCAGGCCTAGGTGAAACATGGCGGCCGTGAGGGCCTCAACACACTGGTGACCCGCATGAGGTGGTATCCTGCTGGGTGGGGTGTGCCCATGCCGAGGTG
This sequence comes from Hippopotamus amphibius kiboko, assembly GCF_030028045.1. Lineage (NCBI taxonomy): Eukaryota > Metazoa > Chordata > Mammalia > Artiodactyla > Hippopotamidae > Hippopotamus > Hippopotamus amphibius. The sequence continues at coordinate 104,872,621 of NC_080188.1, read as the reverse complement.
ACACCTGGTTGCTATGATTGCCCTGCAACGTGGGTTACCAGTGCTGGGTGGGGTGCACCCAGGTTGAGGTGACACATGGTTTATGTGACAGATGAGCAATATGGGTGGCATGTGTAAGGTGACACTCCACTGGGGAGGGTGTGACCAGGCTGAGGTGACACCTTGTGGCTGTGATGGCCTTGCCATGTGGGTGGCATGTACGAGGTAGCACCCCACCAGGTAGGGAGTGATGGGGCCGAGGTTCCACCAGGCCACTGTAATGTCCTCAACATGCGGGTGACCAATGAGAGGTAGCATCCCACCAGGTGGGGTGTGCCCAGGCCTAGGTGACACCTGGCAGCCATGATGGCCTCACATTTCAGGTGACTCGTGCGAAGTGGCATTGCACACGGCGAGGTGCACCTGGGTTGAGGTGACACCTGATGACTGTGATGGACTCACCACACGGGTGGCTTGCATGAGGTGACACACTGGAGGACAGAGTGTGATTGAGCTAAGGTGACACCTGGTGGCTGTGGTGTCCTCATCACATGGGTGGCATGCAAGAGATGACACCCCACCAGGTGTGGTGTCATGGGGATGAGGTGACAGCTAGTGGCTGTGACTGCATTGTCATGTGGGTGGCACATGTGAGGTAGCACCCCATCAGGTTGGCAGAGTTGGGGCCGAGGTGACACATGGTGGCTGTGACAGCCTCACCACATGGGTGACCTGCATGAGGTGGCATTCCACCATGAGGCGTGTGTCTGGGCCATTTTGACACCCAGTGGCTGTGATGTCCTCACCACGCGGGTGGCTCATGCAAGGTTTCACCATGCCAGGTGGTGTGTCATGGGGCTGAGGTGACACACCATGGTCATGATGACCTTGCCATGCTGGTGACATATGTGAGGTGGTACCTGACCTGGTGGAGATAGTCAGGACTGAAGTGACACCTGGCGGCCATGATGGGTTTGCCACACAGGTGACCCGTGTGAGGTGGCCCCCTGATGGGTGGAGTGCAATGGGGCTGAGGTGACACCTGGTGGCTGTGACGGCCTTGCCATGTGGGTGGCCTGTATGAGGTAGCACCCCACCAGGTAGGGAGTGATGGGGCCGAGTTTCCACCAGGCCACAGTAATGTCCTGAACATGCGGGTGACCAATGAGATGTAGCATCCCACCAGGTGAGGTGTGCCCAGGCCTAGGTGACACCTGGCAGTGTGTTGGCCTCACCACATGGGTGACCCTGGCAGGCTGGAACCCCACTGGGCAGGTGTTTGTGGGCCAAGGTCAAACACAGGTTCTGTGATGGCCTCACCACATGGGTGGCACCCCACCGGGTTGGGTGTGCCCAGGCCAAGGTGACACTCAGGGGCCATGACAGCCTTACCACGTGGGTGACCAGTGTGATGTGGCAACCTGTTGGGCAGCACATGACTGTGCCAAAGTGACACCTGGTGGCTGTGATGGCCTCACCATGCAGGTGACCTGTACAAGGCCTCACTGCAAGGGTGGCATGCATGAGGTTGCTCTCCACTGGGCAGAGTGTCCCAAGGCCTAGGTGACACCTGCTGGCCATGATGGCCTCACCATGCGGGTGGCACATGTGGAGTGGCATCCCTCTGGGTGGGATTTGCCCAGGCCGAGGTCAAACCGCACTTCCATTATGGCCTCAATACGTGGGTGACCCACATGAGGTTGCACCCAGCTGGGCAGGTTGTGCCAGTTCTGAGGTGAAACCCAGTGGGCATGAAGGCCTAGCCACACGGGAGACCCACACATGGTGGCACACAGCCAGGCAGTGTGTAACTGGGCCGAGGTGACACCCAGTGACCATTACGGCCTTGCCTCATGGGTGATATGTGTAAAGTGGCACTCTGTGGGGTGGGGTGTGACCAGGCCTAAGTGACACCCTGGCCATGAGGGTCTTGCAATGTGCATCACCTGCATGATGTGGCTCCCCACTGGGCAGGGTGTGAAGTAGCCGAGGTGAAACTCGGCCTCCTGAGCACATCGCCATGCAGGTGGCATGTTCGAAGTGTCACCGTGATGGGTGGGGTGTGACCAGGTCTAGGTGACACCCAGCTGCCATGCAGGCCTCATCAGGCAGATGCACCACAGTATGTGGCACTCCTCCAGTTGGTGTGTGCCCAGGCGCAAGTGAATCCCAGCATTCATGAGGGCATCAACATGTGGGTGACCCATGCGAGGTGGCAGCCCCCAGGTGATGTGTGACTGGGCTGAGGTGAAACCCAATGGAATGTCAGCCTCACCACATAGGTGACCCTGGTGTGGTGGCATCCCACCAGGCGGCATGTGCCCAGGCCAAGGTCAAACACAGCTTCTGTGATGGCCTTGCCACTCGGGTGACAGGTGCAAGGTGGCTCCCCATCAGGTGGCATGTGCCTGGGCTGAGGTGACAGCCAGCAGCTATGATGTACTTGCCACGTGGGTTACCTATGTGAGGTGGCACCCCACTGGGTGGATATGCCCAGGTTGATGTGACACCTGGCAGCCCTGATGTCCTCAGCACGTGGGTGACTGATGTGAGGTGGCACCCTGCTAGGTGGGGTGTGATGGATCTGAGGTGACATCTGGCAGCCATAATGGCCTTGCAACATGGGTGGCACATGCAAAGTGGCACACCGCAGGTGGGATGTGAGGGGGTCTAGGTGACACCCGGTGGCTTTGACGGTGCAGCTATGTGTGTGACAAGTGCAAGGGTGCACCCATCTGGGTGGGGTGTTACTGGACCGAGGTTACACCTTGTGACCATAATGGCCTCAGCACTTGGGTGGTATGCATGATGTGGCACCCTGCCAGCAGGGTGTGATGGGGCCAATGGACACCCCGTGGTTGTGACAGCCTCTCAACACGGGTGACCCATGTGAGGTGGCTTTTTGCCGGGCAGGGTGTGACTGAGCTGAGGTGACATCTGGCAGCCATTACAGCCTCACCACATGGGTGACCCATGCGTGGTGGCATCCTGTTTGGCTGGATGTGCCTGGGCCTAGGTGACAGCCTGTTGCCATGAGGGCCATGCCGCAAGTGTGACCCTTGTGAGATGGCACTCTGGTGGGTGGGGTGTGCATGGGCCTAGGTGCCACCTGGTGGCCGAGAGGGCCTCGCAACCCAGGTGACCCTCACGAGATGGCACCCTGCCTGATGGGATGTGCCCAATTCAAGGTGATACCTGATGGTCATGACAGCATCACCACATGCATGGCATGCGCAAGGTGGTACACTGTTGGGCTGTGTTTGATAATCCTAGGTGACACCCTGTGGCCATCATGGCCTTGCCATGTGGGTGGCATGCATGAAGTGGCTCCAGGCCGCACATGGTGTCCCTGGGCTGAGGTGAGACCTGGCAACACTGACGGCCTCACCACATGGCTTACACATGTAAGGTGGCACCCCACAGGGTGGATGTGCCTGGGCTGAGGTGAGGCCTGATATCCCTGGTGGCCTCACCACATGGGTGAATCACATGAGTTGACACCCCACCAGGCAGGGTGTGGTGGGGCTGAAGTGACACCCAGCAGCTGTAATGGCCTTGCAATGTGGGTGGAAGCTGCAAAGTGCCACCGCTCTGGGCAGGGTGTAAGGGTGCTGAGGTGACCCATGGTGCTGTGATGGCCCAGCTACATGGGTGGCAAGTGCAAGGTTGCACCCCACCAGGTGGGGTGTTACAGGGCCGAGGTGGCACCTGGTGTCTGTGATGGCCTCACCACTTGGGTGGCACACACATGGTAGCACCCTGCCAGGCAAGGTGCGATAGGGTCAATGGACACCCTGTGGCTGTGACAGCCTTGCAACCCTGGTGACCTATACTAGGTGGCTTCCTGCTGGCAGGTTGTGACCGAGCTGAGGTGACACCCGGCAGCAGTGATGGCCTTGCCACATGGGTGACCTGCAAGAGGTGGCACCATGCTGTGTGGGTTGTGACCAGGCCAAGGTGACACCTGGTGGCCATGACAGCCTCACCACAATCGTAGCAAGTGTGAGATTGCACCCTGCAGGCTGCAGTGTGAGCAGGCCAAAGTGATCCACAGCAGCTGTGAGAGCCACATCACATGGGTGACCCTTGCAAAGTGGCACCCCGTTAGGTGGTGTGTGACTGGTCCAAGGTGATGCCCAGTGGCCATGAGGACCTCACCACATGGGTGACCCACATGAGCTGGCACCCTGCCTGGCAGGGTGTAACCAGGCCAAGGTGACATCTGGTGGCATAGAGGTGCTCACAACGTGAGTAACCATGCGAGGTGGCATCTCACATGGTGGGGTATGCCCGGGTTGAGGTGACACACTTTGACCGAGACAGACTTGCAGCACAGGTGGCATGCACCAGGTGACACCCCACTGTGCAGTGTGTGATCGGGCTGAGGTGACACCTGGTGGCTGTGATGGTCTCGTCCTGAGGGAAGCACATGCTAGTTGACACCCTGGCAGGTGGGTATTGACCAGGAAGAGGTGACACCCAGGGGCCGTGATGGCCTCACTACATGGGGGACACACAAGAGATGACATGGTGCCAGGTGTGGTGTCACAGGGACAAGGTGGCACCTAGTGGTGTGATTGCCTAGCTATGTGGGTGGCACATCAAGGTGGCACCTGGCAGGGTGGGGAATGACGGGGCTGAAGTGACACCCGGTGGCCATGATGGCCTAGCCATGTGAGTAGCATGCACTATGTAGCACCCCATGGGGCAGTGTCTGAGTGGGCTTAGGTGACACCTCGTGGCCTTGATAGCCTCACCATGCTGGTGACATGGGTGAGGTAGCACCTTGCCTGGTGGGGTGTGACGTGGCTGAGATGACACATGGTGGTCATGATCCCTTGCCTCTTAGGTGGCTCCAGCGTGGTGGCACCCTGCTGTGAAAGCTATGAAGGGGTCAAGGTGACATCCCATGGCTATGACAGCCTCACCACATGGGTGACCCAAGTGAGGTGGCTCCCCACAAGACATGGTGTGACTGAGCTAAGCTGTCACCCAGTGGCAGTGATGGCTTCTCCATGCAGGTGACCCATACGAGGTGGTACCCCACTGGGTGGTGTGTGAAGCAACCAAGGTGACACCCAGCAGCTGTGAGGGCCTCATCACGTGGGTGATCTGTGCATGGTGGCTCCCCACCAGGCAGTGTGTGCTCAGGCAGAGGAGACATCTGGCAGCCATGACAGCCTCACCATGCAGTTGACCTTTGCCAGGTGGCAACCTGCGGGATGGGGTGTGACCATGCAGACGTGACACCCAGCGGTGTGACCACCTTGCCATGCAGGTGCCATGTTGAGGTGACATTCTCCTGGGCAGGGAGTGACGCGGCTGAATATTGGTGGCCGTGAGTGCTGCACCATGTGGGTGGCACATGCTAGGTGACATCCCAATGGGCAAGGTGTACCCAGGCCGAGGTGACACTCAGTGGCTGTGAAGGCCTCACAACACAGGTGACCCATGCGATTTGGAATCCTGCATGGTGTGGTGTGACTGGGTTGACATGACACAGCGACCACATTGGACTTGCAATGTGGGTGGCATGCGTGAGGTTAGCCCTGCCAGGTAGGGTGTGATTGGGCTGAGGTGACACCCGGCAGCCATGATGGGCTTGCCACATGGATGGCACACAAGAGATGACACCCCACTGGGCATGGTGTCATGGGGATGAGGTAAAACACTATGGCCGTTACTGCCTCACCATGTGGGTAGCACATGTGAGGTCGCACCCTACCAGGCCTAGAGTGATGGGGCCAAAGGGAAACATGGTGGCTGAGATGACTTGCCACGTGGGTGGCTAGCACGAGGTGGCACCCAGCTGTGCGTGGTGTGAACGGGCCAAAATGACACCTGGCAGCTGTGACAGCCTCGCCACGCTGGTTACCGCTGTGTGGTGGCATCCCACTGGGTGGTGTATGACTGGGCCAAGGTGACAACCAGCAGCCATGAAGGCCTCACTGCATGGGTGACATTCGTGAGTTGAAACCCCACTGGGTGGGGTGTGCCCAGGCCTAGGTGAAACATGGCGGCAGTGAGGCCCTCAACACACTGGTGACCCGCATGAGGTGGTATCCTGCTGGGTGGGGTGTGCCCATGCCGAGGTGACACCTGGTTGCTATGATTGCCCTGCAACGTGGGTTACCAGTGCTGGGTGGGGTGCACCCAGGTTGAGGTGACACATGGTTTATGTGACAGATGAGCAATATGGGTGGCATGTGTAAGGTGACACTCCACTGGGGAGGGTGTGACCAGGCTGAGGTGACACCTTGTGGCTGTGATGGCCTTGCCATGTGGTTGGCATGTACGAGGTAGCACCCCACCAGGTAGGGAGTGATGGGGCCGAGGTTCCACCAGGCCACTGTAATGTCCTCAACATGCGGGTGACCAATGAGAGGTAGCATCCCACCAGGTGGGGTGTGCCCAGGCCTAGGTGACACCTGGCAGCCATGATGGCCTCACATTTCAGGTGACTCGTGCGAAGTGGCATTGCACACGGCAAGGTGCACCTGGGTTGAGGTGACACCTGATGACTGTGATGGACTCACCACACGGGTGGCTTGCATGAGGTGACACACTGGAGGACAGAGTGTGATTGAGCTAAGGTGACACCTGGTGGCTGTGGTGTCCTCATCACATGGGTGGCATGCAAGAGATGACACCCCACCAGGTGTGGTGTCATGGGGATGAGGTGACAGCTAGTGGCTGTGACTGCATTGTCATGTGGGTGGCACATGTGAGGTAGCACCCCATCAGGTTGGCAGAGTTGGGGCCGAGGTGACACATGGTGGCTGTGACGGCCTCACCACATGGGTGACCTGCATGAGGTGGCATTCCACCATGAGGCGTGTGTCTGGGCCATTTTGACACCCAGTGGCTGTGATGTCCTCACCACGCGGGTGGCTCATGCAAGGTTTCACCATGCCAGGTGGTGTGTCATGGGGCTGAGGTGACACACCATGGTCATGATGACCTTGCCATGCTGGTGACATATGTGAGGTGGTACCTGACCTGGTGGAGATAGTCAGGACTGAAGTGACACCTGGCGGCCATGATGGGTTTGCCACACAGGTGACCCGTGTGAGGTGGCCCCCTGATGGGTGGAGTGCAATGGGGCTGAGGTGACACCTGGTGGCTGTGACGGCCTTGCCATGTGGGTGGCCTGTATGAGGTAGCACCCCACCAGGTAGGGAGTGATGGGGCCGAGTTTCCACCAGGCCACAGTAATGTCCTGAACATGCGGGTGACCAATGAGATGTAGCATCCCACCAGGTGAGGTGTGCCCAGGCCTAGGTGACACCTGGCAGTGTGTTGGCCTCACCACATGGGTGACCCTGGCAGGCTGGAACCCCACTGGGCAGGTGTTTGTGGGCCAAGGTCAAACACAGGTTCTGTGATGGCCTCACCACATGGGTGGCACCCCACCGGGTTGGGTGTGCCCAGGCCAAGGTGACACTCAGGGGCCATGACAGCCTTACCACGTGGGTGACCAGTGTGATGTGGCAACCTGTTGGGCAGCACATGACTGTGCCAAAGTGACACCTGGTGGCTGTGATGGCCTCACCATGCAGGTGACCTGTACAAGGCCTCACTGCAAGGGTGGCATGCATGAGGTTGCTCTCCACTGGGCAGAGTGTCCCAAGGCCTAGGTGACACCTGCTGGCCATGATGGCCTCACCATGCGGGTGGCACATGTGGAGTGGCATCCCTCTGGGTGGGATTTGCCCAGGCCGAGGTCAAACCGCACTTCCATTATGGCCTCAATACGTGGGTGACCCACATGAGGTTGCACCCAGCTGGGCAGGTTGTGCCAGTTCTGAGGTGAAACCCAGTGGGCATGAAGGCCTAGCCACACGGGAGACCCACACATGGTGGCACACAGCCAGGCAGTGTGTAACTGGGCCGAGGTGACACCCAGTGACCATTACGGCCTTGCCTCATGGGTGATATGTGTAAAGTGGCACTCTGTGGGGTGGGGTGTGACCAGGCCTAAGTGACACCCTGGCCATGAGGGTCTTGCAATGTGCATCACCTGCATGATGTGGCTCCCCACTGGGCAGGGTGTGAAGTAGCCGAGGTGAAACTCGGCCTCCTGAGCACATCGCCATGCAGGTGGCATGTTCGAAGTGTCACCGTGATGGGTGGGGTGTGACCAGGTCTAGGTGACACCCAGCTGCCATGCAGGCCTCATCAGGCAGATGCACCACAGTATGTGGCACTCCTCCAGTTGGTGTGTGCCCAGGCGCAAGTGAATCCCAGCATTCATGAGGGCATCAACATGTGGGTGACCCATGCGAGGTGGCAGCCCCCAGGTGATGTGTGACTGGGCTGAGGTGAAACCCAATGGAATGTCAGCCTCACCACATAGGTGACCCTGGTGTGGTGGCATCCCACCAGGCGGCATGTGCCCAGGCCAAGGTCAAACACAGCTTCTGTGATGGCCTTGCCACTCGGGTGACAGGTGCAAGGTGGCTCCCAATCAGGTGGCATGTGCCTGGGCTGAGGTGACAGCCAGCAGCTATGATGTACTTGCCACGTGGGTTACCTATGTGAGGTGGCACCCCACTGGGTGGATATGCCCAGGTTGATGTGACACCTGGCAGCCCTGATGTCCTCAGCACGTGGGTGACTGATGTGAGGTGGCACCCTGCTAGGTGGGGTGTGATGGATCTGAGGTGACATCTGGCAGCCATAATGGCCTTGCAACATGGGTGGCACATGCAAAGTGGCACACCGCAGGTGGGATGTGAGGGGGTCTAGGTGACACCCGGTGGCTTTGACGGTGCAGCTATGTGTGTGACAAGTGCAAGGGTGCACCCATCTGGGTGGGGTGTTACTGGACCGAGGTTACACCTTGTGACCATAATGGCCTCAGCACTTGGGTGGTATGCATGATGTGGCACCCTGCCAGCAGGGTGTGATGGGGCCAATGGACACCCCGTGGTTGTGACAGCCTCTCAACACGGGTGACCCATGTGAGGTGGCTTTTTGCCGGGCAGGGTGTGACTGAGCTGAGGTGACATCTGGCAGCCATTACAGCCTCACCACATGGGTGACCCATGCGTGGTGGCATCCTGTTTGGCTGGATGTGCCTGGGCCTAGGTGACAGCCTGTTGCCATGAGGGCCATGCCGCAAGTGTGACCCTTGTGAGATGGCACTCTGGTGGGTGGGGTGTGCATGGGCCTAGGTGCCACCTGGTGGCCGAGAGGGCCTCGCAACCCAGGTGACCCTCACGAGATGGCACCCTGCCTGATGGGATGTGCCCAATTCAAGGTGATACCTGATGGTCATGACAGCATCACCACATGCATGGCATGCGCAAGGTGGTACACTGTTGGGCTGTGTTTGATAATCCTAGGTGACACCCTGTGGCCATCATGGCCTTGCCATGTGGGTGGCATGCATGAAGTGGCTCCAGGCCGCACATGGTGTCCCTGGGCTGAGGTGAGACCTGGCAACACTGACGGCCTCACCACATGGCTTACACATGTAAGGTGGCACCCCACAGGGTGGATGTGCCTGGGCTGAGGTGAGGCCTGATATCCCTGGTGGCCTCACCACATGGGTGAATCACATGAGTTGACACCCCACCAGGCAGGGTGTGGTGGGGCTGAAGTGACACCCAGCAGCTGTAATGGCCTTGCAATGTGGGTGGAACCTGCAAAGTGCCACCGCTCTGGGCAGGGTGTAAGGGTGCTGAGGTGACCCATGGTGCTGTGATGGCCCAGCTACATGGGTGGCAAGTGCAAGGTTGCACCCCACCAGGTGGGGTGTTACAGGGCCGAGGTGGCACCTGGTGTCTGTGATGGCCTCACCACTTGGGTGGCACACACATGGTAGCACCCTGCCAGGCAAGGTGCGATAGGGTCAATGGACACCCTGTGGCTGTGACAGCCTTGCAACCCTGGTGACCTATACTAGGTGGCTTCCTGCTGGCAGGTTGTGACCGAGCTGAGGTGACACCCGGCAGCAGTGATGGCCTTGCCACATGGGTGACCTGCAAGAGGTGGCACCATGCTGTGTGGGTTGTGACCAGGCCAAGGTGACACCTGGTGGCCATGACAGCCTCACCACAATCGTAGCAAGTGTGAGATTGCACCCTGCAGGCTGCAGTGTGAGCAGGCCAAAGTGATCCACAGCAGCTGTGAGAGCCACATCACATGGGTGACCCTTGCAAAGTGGCACCCCGTTAGGTGGTGTGTGACTGGTCCAAGGTGATGCCCAGTGGCCATGAGGACCTCACCACATGGGTGACCCACATGAGCTGGCACCCTGCCTGGCAGGGTGTAACCAGGCCAAGGTGACATCTGGTGGCATAGAGGTGCTCACAACGTGAGTAACCATGCGAGGTGGCATCTCACATGGTGGGGTATGCCCGGGTTGAGGTGACACACTTTGACCGAGACAGACTTGCAGCACAGGTGGCATGCACCAGGTGACACCCCACTGTGCAGTGTGTGATCGGGCTGAGGTGACACCTGGTGGCTGTGATGGTCTCGTCCTGAGGGAAGCACATGCTAGTTGACACCCTGGCAGGTGGGTATTGACCAGGAAGAGGTGACACCCAGGGGCCGTGATGGCCTCACTACATGGGGGACACACAAGAGATGACATGGTGCCAGGTGTGGTGTCACAGGGACAAGGTGGCACCTAGTGGTGTGATTGCCTAGCTATGTGGGTGGCACATCAAGGTGGCACCTGGCAGGGTGGGGAATGACGGGGCTGAAGTGACACCCGGTGGCCATGATGGCCTAGCCATGTGAGTAGCATGCACTATGTAGCACCCCATGGGGCAGTGTCTGAGTGGGCTTAGGTGACACCTCGTGGCCTTGATAGCCTCACCATGCTGGTGACATGGGTGAGGTAGCACCTTGCCTGGTGGGGTGTGACGTGGCTGAGATGACACATGGTGGTCATGATCCCTTGCCTCTTAGGTGGCTCCAGCGTGGTGGCACCCTGCTGTGAAAGCTATGAAGGGGTCAAGGTGACATCCCATGGCTATGACAGCCTCACCACATGGGTGACCCAAGTGAGGTGGCTCCCCACAAGACATGGTGTGACTGAGCTAAGCTGTCACCCAGTGGCAGTGATGGCTTCTCCATGCAGGTGACCCATACGAGGTGGTACCCCACTGGGTGGTGTGTGAAGCAACCAAGGTGACACCCAGCAGCTGTGAGGGCCTCATCACGTGGGTGATCTGTGCATGGTGGCTCCCCACCAGGCAGTGTGTGCTCAGGCAGAGGAGACATCTGGCAGCCATGACAGCCTCACCATGCAGTTGACCTTTGCCAGGTGGCAACCTGCGGGATGGGGTGTGACCATGCAGACGTGACACCCAGCGGTGTGACCACCTTGCCATGCAGGTGCCATGTTGAGGTGACATTCTCCTGGGCAGGGAGTGACGCGGCTGAATATTGGTGGCCGTGAGTGCTGCACCATGTGGGTGGCACATGCTAGGTGACATCCCAATGGGCAAGGTGTACCCAGGCCGAGGTGACACTCAGTGGCTGTGAAGGCCTCACAACACAGGTGACCCATGCGATTTGGAATCCTGCATGGTGTGGTGTGACTGGGTTGACATGACACAGCGACCACATTGGACTTGCAATGTGGGTGGCATGCGTGAGGTTAGCCCTGCCAGGTAGGGTGTGATTGGGCTGAGGTGACACCCGGCAGCCATGATGGGCTTGCCACATGGATGGCACACAAGAGATGACACCCCACTGGGCATGGTGTCATGGGGATGAGGTAAAACACTATGGCCGTTACTGCCTCACCATGTGGGTAGCACATGTGAGGTCGCACCCTACCAGGCCTAGAGTGATGGGGCCAAAGGGAAACATGGTGGCTGAGATGACTTGCCACGTGGGTGGCTAGCACGAGGTGGCACCCAGCTGTGCGTGGTGTGAACGGGCCAAAATGACACCTGGCAGCTGTGACAGCCTCGCCACGCTGGTTACCGCTGTGTGGTGGCATCCCACTGGGTGGTGTATGACTGGGCCAAGGTGACAACCAGCAGCCATGAAGGCCTCACTGCATGGGTGACATTCGTGAGTTGAAACCCCACTGGGTGGGGTGTGCCCAGGCCTAGGTGAAACATGGCGGCAGTGAGGCCCTCAACACACTGGTGACCCGCATGAGGTGGTATCCTGCTGGGTGGGGTGTGCCCATGCCGAGGTGACACCTGGTTGCTATGATTGCCCTGCAACGTGGGTTACCAGTGCTGGGTGGGGTGCACCCAGGTTGAGGTGACACATGGTTTATGTGACAGATGAGCAATATGGGTGGCATGTGTAAGGTGACACTCCACTGGGGAGGGTGTGACCAGGCTGAGGTGACACCTTGTGGCTGTGATGGCCTTGCCATGTGGTTGGCATGTACGAGGTAGCACCCCACCAGGTAGGGAGTGATGGGGCCGAGGTTCCACCAGGCCACTGTAATGTCCTCAACATGCGGGTGACCAATGAGAGGTAGCATCCCACCAGGTGGGGTGTGCCCAGGCCTAGGTGACACCTGGCAGCCATGATGGCCTCACATTTCAGGTGACTCGTGCGAAGTGGCATTGCACACGGCAAGGTGCACCTGGGTTGAGGTGACACCTGATGACTGTGATGGACTCACCACACGGGTGGCTTGCATGAGGTGACACACTGGAGGACAGAGTGTGATTGAGCTAAGGTGACACCTGGTGGCTGTGGTGTCCTCATCACATGGGTGGCATGCAAGAGATGACACCCCACCAGGTGTGGTGTCATGGGGATGAGGTGACAGCTAGTGGCTGTGACTGCATTGTCATGTGGGTGGCACATGTGAGGTAGCACCCCATCAGGTTGGCAGAGTTGGGGCCGAGGTGACACATGGTGGCTGTGACGGCCTCACCACATGGGTGACCTGCATGAGGTGGCATTCCACCATGAGGCGTGTGTCTGGGCCATTTTGACACCCAGTGGCTGTGATGTCCTCACCACGCGGGTGGCTCATGCAAGGTTTCACCATGCCAGGTGGTGTGTCATGGGGCTGAGGTGACACACCATGGTCATGATGACCTTGCCATGCTGGTGACATATGTGAGGTGGTACCTGACCTGGTGGAGATAGTCAGGACTGAAGTGACACCTGGCGGCCATGATGGGTTTGCCACACAGGTGACCCGTGTGAGGTGGCCCCCTGATGGGTGGAGTGCAATGGGGCTGAGGTGACACCTGGTGGCTGTGACGGCCTTGCCATGTGGGTGGCCTGTATGAGGTAGCACCCCACCAGGTAGGGAGTGATGGGGCCGAGTTTCCACCAGGCCACAGTAATGTCCTGAACATGCGGGTGACCAATGAGATGTAGCATCCCACCAGGTGAGGTGTGCCCAGGCCTAGGTGACACCTGGCAGTGTGTTGGCCTCACCACATGGGTGACCCTGGCAGGCTGGAACCCCACTGGGCAGGTGTTTGTGGGCCAAGGTCAAACACAGGTTCTGTGATGGCCTCACCACATGGGTGGCACCCCACCGGGTTGGGTGTGCCCAGGCCAAGGTGACACTCAGGGGCCATGACAGCCTTACCACGTGGGTGACCAGTGTGATGTGGCAACCTGTTGGGCAGCACATGACTGTGCCAAAGTGACACCTGGTGGCTGTGATGGCCTCACCATGCAGGTGACCTGTACAAGGCCTCACTGCAAGGGTGGCATGCATGAGGTTGCTCTCCACTGGGCAGAGTGTCCCAAGGCCTAGGTGACACCTGCTGGCCATGATGGCCTCACCATGCGGGTGGCACATGTGGAGTGGCATCCCTCTGGGTGGGATTTGCCCAGGCCGAGGTCAAACCGCACTTCCATTATGGCCTCAATACGTGGGTGACCCACATGAGGTTGCACCCAGCTGGGCAGGTTGTGCCAGTTCTGAGGTGAAACCCAGTGGGCATGAAGGCCTAGCCACACGGGAGACCCACACATGGTGGCACACAGCCAGGCAGTGTGTAACTGGGCCGAGGTGACACCCAGTGACCATTACGGCCTTGCCTCATGGGTGATATGTGTAAAGTGGCACTCTGTGGGGTGGGGTGTGACCAGGCCTAAGTGACACCCTGGCCATGAGGGTCTTGCAATGTGCATCACCTGCATGATGTGGCTCCCCACTGGGCAGGGTGTGAAGTAGCCGAGGTGAAACTCGGCCTCCTGAGCACATCGCCATGCAGGTGGCATGTTCGAAGTGTCACCGTGATGGGTGGGGTGTGACCAGGTCTAGGTGACACCCAGCTGCCATGCAGGCCTCATCAGGCAGATGCACCACAGTATGTGGCACTCCTCCAGTTGGTGTGTGCCCAGGCGCAAGTGAATCCCAGCATTCATGAGGGCATCAACATGTGGGTGACCCATGCGAGGTGGCAGCCCCCAGGTGATGTGTGACTGGGCTGAGGTGAAACCCAATGGAATGTCAGCCTCACCACATAGGTGACCCTGGTGTGGTGGCATCCCACCAGGCGGCATGTGCCCAGGCCAAGGTCAAACACAGCTTCTGTGATGGCCTTGCCACTCGGGTGACAGGTGCAAGGTGGCTCCCCATCAGGTGGCATGTGCCTGGGCTGAGGTGACAGCCAGCAGCTATGATGTACTTGCCACGTGGGTTACCTATGTGAGGTGGCACCCCACTGGGTGGATATGCCCAGGTTGATGTGACACCTGGCAGCCCTGATGTCCTCAGCACGTGGGTGACTGATGTGAGGTGGCACCCTGCTAGGTGGGGTGTGATGGATCTGAGGTGACATCTGGCAGCCATAATGGCCTTGCAACATGGGTGGCACATGCAAAGTGGCACACCGCAGGTGGGATGTGAGGGGGTCTAGGTGACACCCGGTGGCTTTGACGGTGCAGCTATGTGTGTGACAAGTGCAAGGGTGCACCCATCTGGGTGGGGTGTTACTGGACCGAGGTTACACCTTGTGACCATAATGGCCTCAGCACTTGGGTGGTATGCATGATGTGGCACCCTGCCAGCAGGGTGTGATGGGGCCAATGGACACCCCGTGGTTGTGACAGCCTCTCAACACGGGTGACCCATGTGAGGTGGCTTTTTGCCGGGCAGGGTGTGACTGAGCTGAGGTGACATCTGGCAGCCATTACAGCCTCACCACATGGGTGACCCATGCGTGGTGGCATCCTGTTTGGCTGGATGTGCCTGGGCCTAGGTGACAGCCTGTTGCCATGAGGGCCATGCCGCAAGTGTGACCCTTGTGAGATGGCACTCTGGTGGGTGGGGTGTGCATGGGCCTAGGTGCCACCTGGTGGCCGAGAGGGCCTCGCAACCCAGGTGACCCTCACGAGATGGCACCCTGCCTGATGGGATGTGCCCAATTCAAGGTGATACCTGATGGTCATGACAGCATCACCACATGCATGGCATGCGCAAGGTGGTACACTGTTGGGCTGTGTTTGATAATCCTAGGTGACACCCTGTGGCCATCATGGCCTTGCCATGTGGGTGGCATGCATGAAGTGGCTCCAGGCCGCACATGGTGTCCCTGGGCTGAGGTGAGACCTGGCAACACTGACGGCCTCACCACATGGCTTACACATGTAAGGTGGCACCCCACAGGGTGGATGTGCCTGGGCTGAGGTGAGGCCTGATATCCCTGGTGGCCTCACCACATGGGTGAATCACATGAGTTGACACCCCACCAGGCAGGGTGTGGTGGGGCTGAAGTGACACCCAGCAGCTGTAATGGCCTTGCAATGTGGGTGGAAGCTGCAAAGTGCCACCGCTCTGGGCAGGGTGTAAGGGTGCTGAGGTGACCCATGGTGCTGTGATGGCCCAGCTACATGGGTGGCAAGTGCAAGGTTGCACCCCACCAGGTGGGGTGTTACAGGGCCGAGGTGGCACCTGGTGTCTGTGATGGCCTCACCACTTGGGTGGCACACACATGGTAGCACCCTGCCAGGCAAGGTGCGATAGGGTCAATGGACACCCTGTGGCTGTGACAGCCTTGCAACCCTGGTGACCTATACTAGGTGGCTTCCTGCTGGCAGGTTGTGACCGAGCTGAGGTGACACCCGGCAGCAGTGATGGCCTTGCCACATGGGTGACCTGCAAGAGGTGGCACCATGCTGTGTGGGTTGTGACCAGGCCAAGGTGACACCTGGTGGCCATGACAGCCTCACCACAATCGTAGCAAGTGTGAGATTGCACCCTGCAGGCTGCAGTGTGAGCAGGCCAAAGTGATCCACAGCAGCTGTGAGAGCCACATCACATGGGTGACCCTTGCAAAGTGGCACCCCGTTAGGTGGTGTGTGACTGGTCCAAGGTGATGCCCAGTGGCCATGAGGACCTCACCACATGGGTGACCCACATGAGCTGGCACCCTGCCTGGCAGGGTGTAACCAGGCCAAGGTGACATCTGGTGGCATAGAGGTGCTCACAACGTGAGTAACCATGCGAGGTGGCATCTCACATGGTGGGGTATGCCCGGGTTGAGGTGACACACTTTGACCGAGACAGACTTGCAGCACAGGTGGCATGCACCAGGTGACACCCCACTGTGCAGTGTGTGATCGGGCTGAGGTGACACCTGGTGGCTGTGATGGTCTCGTCCTGAGGGAAGCACATGCTAGTTGACACCCTGGCAGGTGGGTATTGACCAGGAAGAGGTGACACCCAGGGGCCGTGATGGCCTCACTACATGGGGGACACACAAGAGATGACATGGTGCCAGGTGTGGTGTCACAGGGACAAGGTGGCACCTAGTGGTGTGATTGCCTAGCTATGTGGGTGGCACATCAAGGTGGCACCTGGCAGGGTGGGGAATGACGGGGCTGAAGTGACACCCGGTGGCCATGATGGCCTAGCCATGTGAGTAGCATGCACTATGTAGCACCCCATGGGGCAGTGTCTGAGTGGGCTTAGGTGACACCTCGTGGCCTTGATAGCCTCACCATGCTGGTGACATGGGTGAGGTAGCACCTTGCCTGGTGGGGTGTGACGTGGCTGAGATGACACATGGTGGTCATGATCCCTTGCCTCTTAGGTGGCTCCAGCGTGGTGGCACCCTGCTGTGAAAGCTATGAAGGGGTCAAGGTGACATCCCATGGCTATGACAGCCTCACCACATGGGTGACCCAAGTGAGGTGGCTCCCCACAAGACATGGTGTGACTGAGCTAAGCTGTCACCCAGTGGCAGTGATGGCTTCTCCATGCAGGTGACCCATACGAGGTGGTACCCCACTGGGTGGTGTGTGAAGCAACCAAGGTGACACCCAGCAGCTGTGAGGGCCTCATCACGTGGGTGATCTCTGCATGGTGGCTCCCCACCAGGCAGTGTGTGCTCAGGCAGAGGAGACATCTGGCAGCCATGACAGCCTCACCATGCAGTTGACCTTTGCCAGGTGGCAACCTGCGGGATGGGGTGTGACCATGCAGACGTGACACCCAGCGGTGTGACCACCTTGCCATGCAGGTGCCATGTTGAGGTGACATTCTCCTGGGCAGGGAGTGACGCGGCTGAATATTGGTGGCCGTGAGTGCTGCACCATGTGGGTGGCACATGCTAGGTGACATCCCAATGGGCAAGGTGTACCCAGGCCGAGGTGACACTCAGTGGCTGTGAAGGCCTCACAACACAGGTGACCCATGCGATTTGGAATCCTGCATGGTGTGGTGTGACTGGGTTGACATGACACAGCGACCACATTGGACTTGCAATGTGGGTGGCATGCGTGAGGTTAGCCCTGCCAGGTAGGGTGTGATTGGGCTGAGGTGACACCCGGCAGCCATGATGGGCTTGCCACATGGATGGCACACAAGAGATGACACCCCACTGGGCATGGTGTCATGGGGATGAGGTAAAACACTATGGCCGTTACTGCCTCACCATGTGGGTAGCACATGTGAGGTCGCACCCTACCAGGCCTAGAGTGATGGGGCCAAAGGGAAACATGGTGGCTGAGATGACTTGCCACGTGGGTGGCTAGCACGAGGTGGCACCCAGCTGTGCGTGGTGTGAACGGGCCAAAATGACACCTGGCAGCTGTGACAGCCTCGCCACGCTGGTTACCGCTGTGTGGTGGCATCCCACTGGGTGGTGTATGACTGGGCCAAGGTGACAACCAGCAGCCATGAAGGCCTCACTGCATGGGTGACATTCGTGAGTTGAAACCCCACTGGGTGGGGTGTGCCCAGGCCTAGGTGAAACATGGCGGCAGTGAGGCCCTCAACACACTGGTGACCCGCATGAGGTGGTATCCTGCTGGGTGGGGTGTGCCCATGCCGAGGTGACACCTGGTTGCTATGATTGCCCTGCAACGTGGGTTACCAGTGCTGGGTGGGGTGCACCCAGGTTGAGGTGACACATGGTTTATGTGACAGATGAGCAATATGGGTGGCATGTGTAAGGTGACACTCCACTGGGGAGGGTGTGACCAGGCTGAGGTGACACCTTGTGGCTGTGATGGCCTTGCCATGTGGTTGGCATGTACGAGGTAGCACCCCACCAGGTAGGGAGTGATGGGGCCGAGGTTCCACCAGGCCACTGTAATGTCCTCAACATGCGGGTGACCAATGAGAGGTAGCATCCCACCAGGTGGGGTGTGCCCAGGCCTAGGTGACACCTGGCAGCCATGATGGCCTCACATTTCAGGTGACTCGTGCGAAGTGGCATTGCACACGGCAAGGTGCACCTGGGTTGAGGTGACACCTGATGACTGTGATGGACTCACCACACGGGTGGCTTGCATGAGGTGACACACTGGAGGACAGAGTGTGATTGAGCTAAGGTGACACCTGGTGGCTGTGGTGTCCTCATCACATGGGTGGCATGCAAGAGATGACACCCCACCAGGTGTGGTGTCATGGGGATGAGGTGACAGCTAGTGGCTGTGACTGCATTGTCATGTGGGTGGCACATGTGAGGTAGCACCCCATCAGGTTGGCAGAGTTGGGGCCGAGGTGACACATGGTGGCTGTGACGGCCTCACCACATGGGTGACCTGCATGAGGTGGCATTCCACCATGAGGCGTGTGTCTGGGCCATTTTGACACCCAGTGGCTGTGATGTCCTCACCACGCGGGTGGCTCATGCAAGGTTTCACCATGCCAGGTGGTGTGTCATGGGGCTGAGGTGACACACCATGGTCATGATGACCTTGCCATGCTGGTGACATATGTGAGGTGGTACCTGACCTGGTGGAGATTGTCAGGACTGAAGTGACACCTGGCGGCCATGATGGGTTTGCCACACAGGTGACCCGTGTGAGGTGGCCCCCTGATGGGTGGAGTGCAATGGGGATGAGGTGACACCTGGTGGCTGTGACGGCCTTGCCATGTGGGTGGCCTGTATGAGGTAGCACCCCACCAGGTAGGGAGTGATGGGGCCGAGTTTCCACCAGGCCACAGTAATGTCCTGAACATGCGGGTGACCAATGAGATGTAGCATCCCACCAGGTGAGGTGTGCCCAGGCCTAGGTGACACCTGGCAGTGTGTTGGCCTCACCACATGGGTGACCCTGGCAGGCTGGAACCCCACTGGGCAGGTGTTTGTGGGCCAAGGTCAAACACAGGTTCTGTGATGGCCTCACCACATGGGTGGCACCCCACCGGGTTGGGTGTGCCCAGGCCAAGGTGACACTCAGGGGCCATGACAGCCTTACCACGTGGGTGACCAGTGTGATGTGGCAACCTGTTGGGCAGCACATGACTGTGCCAAAGTGACACCTGGTGGCTGTGATGGCCTCACCATGCAGGTGACCTGTACAAGGCCTCACCGCATGGGTGGCATGCATGAGGTTGCTCTCCACTGGGCAGAGTGTCCCAAGGCCGAGGTGACACCTGCTGGCCATGATGGCCTCACCATGCGGGTGGCACATGTGGAGTGGCATCCCTCTGGGTGGGATTTGCCCAGGCCGAGGTCAAACCCCACTTCCATTATGGCCTCAATACGTGGGTGACCCACATGAGGTTGCACCCAGCTGGGCAGGTTGTGCCAGTTCTGAGGTGAAACCCAGTGGGCATGAAGGCCTAGCCACACGGGAGACCCACACATGGTGGCACACAGCCAGGCAGTGTGTAACTGGGCCGAGGTGACACCCAGTGACCATTACGGCCTTGCCTCATGCGTGATATGTGTAAAATGGCACTCTGTGGCGTGGGGTGTGACCAGGCCTAAGTGACACCCTGGCCATGAGGGTCTTGCAACGTGCATCACCTGCATGATGTGGCTCCCCACTGGGCAGGTTTTGAAGTAGCTGAGGTGAAACTCGGCCTCCTGACCACATCGCCATGCAGGTGGCATGTGCGAAGTGTCACCGTGATGGGTGGGGTGTGACCAGGTCTAGGTGACACCCAGCTGCCATGCAGGCCTCATCAGGCAGATGCACCACAGTATGTGGCACTCCTCCAGTTGGTGTGTGCCCAGGCAAAAGTGAATCCCAGCATTCATGAGGGCATCAACATGTGGGTGACCCATGCGAGGTGGCAGCCCCCAGGTGATGTGTGACTGGGCTGAGGTGAAACCCAATGGAATGTCAGCCTCACCACATAGGTGACCCTGGTGTGGTGGCATCCCACCAGGTGGCATGTGCCCAGGCCAAGGTCAAACACAGCTTCTGTGATGGCCTTGCCACTCGGGTGACAGGTGCAAGGTGGCTCCCCATCTGGTGGCGTGTGCCTGGGCTGAGGTGACAGCCAGCAGCTATGATGTACTTGCCACGTGGGTTACCTATGTGAGGTGGCACCCCACTGGGTGGATATGCCCAGGTTGATGTGACACCTGGCAGCCCTGATGTCCTCAGCATGTGGGTGACTGATGTGAGGTGGCACCCTGCTAGGTGGGGTGTGATGGATCTGAGGTGACATCTGGCAGCCATAATGGCCTTGCAACATGGGTGGCACATGCAAAGTGGCACACCACAGGTGGGATGTGAGGGGGTCTAGGTGACACCCGGTTGCTTTGACGGTGCAGCTATGTGTGTGACAAGTGCAAGGGTGCACCCATCTGGGTGGCGTGTTACTGGACCGAGGTTACACCTTGTGACCATAATGGCCTCAGCACTTGGGTGGTATGCATGATGTGGCACCCTGCCAGCAGGGTGTGATGGGGCCAATGGACACCCCGTGGTTGTGACAGCCTCTCAACACGGGTGACCCATGTGAGGTGGCTTTTTGCCGGGCAGGGTGTGACTGAGCTGAGGTGACATCTGGCAGCCATTACAGCCTCACCACATGGGTGACCCATGCGTGGTGGCATCCTGTTGGGCTGGATGTGCCTGGGCCTAGGTCACAGCCTGTTGCCATGAGGGCCATGCCGCAAGTGTGACCCTTGTGAGATGGCACTCTGGTGGGTGGGGTGTGCATGGGCCTAGGTGCCACCTGGTGGCCGAGAGGGCCTCGCAACCCAGGTGACCCTCACGAGATGGCACCCTGCCTGATGGGATGTGCCCAATTCAAGGTGATACCTGATGGTCATGACAGCATCACCACATGCATGGCATGCGCAAGGTGGTACACTGTTGGGCTGTGTTTGATAATCCTAGGTGACACCCTGTGGCCATCATGGCCTTGCCATGTGGGTGGCATGCATGAAGTGGCTCCAGGCCGCACATGGTGTCCCTGGGCTGAGGTGAGACCTGGCAACACTGACGGCCTCACCACATGGCTTACACATGTAAGGTGGCACCCCACAGGGTGGATGTGCCTGGGCTGAGGTGAGGCCTGATATCCCTGGTGGCCTCACCACATGGGTGAATCACATGAGTTGACACCCCACCAGGCAGGGTGTGGTGGGGCTGAAGTGACACCCAGCAGCTGTAATGGCCTTGCAATGTGGGTGGAAGCTGCAAAGTGCCACCGCTCTGGGCAGGGTGTAAGGGTGCCGAGGTGACCCATGGTGCTGTGATGGCCCAGCTACATGGGTGGCAAGTGCAAGGTTGCACCCCACCAGGTGGGGTGTTACAGGGCCGAGGTGGCACCTGGTGTCTGTGATGGCCTCACCACTTGGGTGGCACACACATGGTAGCACCCTGCCAGGCAAGGTGCGATAGGGTCAATGGACACCCTGTGGCTGTGACAGCCTTGCAACCCTGGTGACCTATACTAGGTGGCTTCCTGCTGGCAGGTTGTGACCGAGCTGAGGTGACACCCGGCAGCAGTGATGGCCTTGCCACATGGGTGACCTGCAAGAGGTGGCACCATGCTGTGTGGGTTGTGACCAGGCCAAGGTGACACCTGGTGGCCATGACAGCCTCACCACAATCGTAGCAAGTGTGAGATTGCACCCTGCAGGCTGCAGTGTGACCAGGCCAAAGTGATCCACAGCAGCTGTGAGAGCCACATCACATGGGTGACCCTTGCAAAGTGGCACCCCGTTAGGTGGTGTGTGACTGGTCCAAGGTGATGCCCAGTGGCCATGAGGACCTCACCACATGGGTGACCCACATGAGCTGGCACCCTGCCTGGCAGGGTGTAACCAGGCCAAGGTGACATCTGGTGGCATAGAGGTGCTCACAACGTGAGTAACCATGCGAGGTGGCATCTCACATGGTGGGGTATGCCCGGGTTGAGGTGACACACTTTGACCGAGACAGACTTGCAGCACAGGTGGCATGCACCAGGTGACACCCCACTGTGCAGTGTGTGATCGGGCTGAGGTGACACCTGGTGGCTGTGATGGTCTCGTCCTGAGGGAAGCACATGCTAGTTGACACCCTGGCAGGTGGGTATTGACCAGGAAGAGGTGACACCCAGTGGCCGTGATGGCCTCACTACATGGGGGACACACAAGAGATGACATGGTGCCAGGTGTGGTGTCACAGGGACAAGGTGGCACCTAGTGGTGTGATTGCCTAGCTATGTGGGTGGCACATCAAGGTGGCACCTGGCAGGGTGGGGAATGACGGGGCTGAAGTGACACCCGGTGGCCATGATGGCCTAGCCATGTGAGTAGCATGCACTATGTAGCACCCCATCGGGCAGTGTCTGAGTGGGCTTAGGTGACACCTCGTGGCCTTGATAGCCTCACCATGCTGGTGACATGGGTGAGGTAGCACCTTGCCTGGTGGGGTGTGACGTGGCTGAGTTGACACATGGTGGTCATGATCCCTTGCCTCTTAGGTGGCTCCAGCGTGGTGGCACCCTGCTGTGAAAGCTATGAAGGGGTCAAGGTGACATCCCATGGCTATGACAGCCTCACCACATGGGTGACCCAAGTGAGGTGGCTCCCCACAAGACATGGTGTGACTGAGCTAAGCTGTCACCCAGTGGCAGTGATGGCTTCTCCATGCAGGTGACCCATACGAGGTGGTACCCCACTGGGTGGTGTGTGAAGCAACCAAGGTGACACCCAGCAGCTGTGAGGGCCTCATCACGTGGGTGATCTGTGCATGGTGGCTCCCCACCAGGCAGTGTGTGCTCAGGCAGAGGAGACATCTGGCAGCCATGACAGCCTCACCATGCAGTTGACCTTTGCCAGGTGGCAACCTGCGGGATGGGGTGTGACCATGCAGACGTGACACCCAGCGGTGTGACCACCTTGCCATGCAGGTGCCATGTTGAGGTGACATTCTCCTGGGCAGGGAGTGACGCGGCTGAATATTGGTGGCCGTGAGTGCTGCACCATGTGGGTGGCACATGCTAGGTGACATCCCAATGGGCAAGGTGTACCCAGGCCGAGGTGACACTCAGTGGCTGTGAAGGCCTCACAACACAGGTGACCCATGCGATTTGGAATCCTGCATGGTGTGTTGTGACTGGGTTGACATGACACAGCGACCACATTGGACTTGCAATGTGGGTGGCATGCGTGAGGTTAGCCCTGCCAGGTAGGGTGTGATTGGGCTGAGGTGACACCCAGCAGCCATGATGGGCTTGCCACATGGATGGCACACAAGAGATGACACCCCACTGGGCATGGTGTCATGGGGATGACGTAAAACACCATGGCCGTTACTGCCTCACCATGTGGGTAGCACATGTGAGGTCGCACCCTACCAGGCCTAGAGTGATAGGGCCAAAGTGAAACATGGTGGCTGAGATGACTTGCCACGTGGGTGGCTAGCACGAGGTGGCACCCAGCTGTGCGTGGTGTGAACGGGCCAAAATGACACCTGGCAGCTGTGACAGCCTCGCCACGCTGGTTACCGCTGTGTGGTGGCATCCCACTGGGTGGTGTATGACTGGGCCAAGGTGACAACCAGCAGCCATGAAGGCCTCACTACATGGGTGACATTCGTGAGTTGAAACCCCACTGGGTGGGGTGTGCCCAGGCCTAGGTGAAACATGGCGGCCGTGAGGGCCTCAACACACTGGTGACCCGCATGAGGTGGTATCCTGCTGGGTGGGGTGTGCCCATGCCGAGGTGACACCTGGTTGCTATGATTGCCCTGCAACGTGGGTTACCAGTGCTGGGTGGGGTGCACCCAGGTTGAGGTGACACATGGTTTATGTGACAGATGAGCAATATGGGTGGCATGTGTAAGGTGACACTCCACTGGGGAGGGTGTGACCAGGCTGAGGTGACACCTTGTGGCTGTGATGGCCTTGCCATGTGGGTGGCATGTACGAGGTAGCACCCCACCAGGTAGGGAGTGATGGGGCCGAGGTTCCACCAGGCCACTGTAATGTCCTCAACATGCGGGTGACCAATGAGAGGTAGCATCCCACCAGGTGGGGTGTGCCCAGGCCTAGGTGACACCTGGCAGCCATGATGGCCTCACATTTCAGGTGACTCGTGCGAAGTGGCATTGCACACGGCGAGGTGCACCTGGGTTGAGGTGACACCTGATGACTGTGATGGACTCACCACACGGGTGGCTTGCATGAGGTGACACACTGGAGGACAGAGTGTGATTGAGCTAAGGTGACACCTGGTGGCTGTGGTGTCCTCATCACATGGGTGGCATGCAAGAGATGACACCCCACCAGGTGTGGTGTCATGGGGATGAGGTGACAGCTAGTGGCTGTGACTGCATTGTCATGTGGGTGGCACATGTGAGGTAGCACCCCATCAGGTTGGCAGAGTTGGGGCCGAGGTGACACATGGTGGCTGTGACAGCCTCACCACATGGGTGACCTGCATGAGGTGGCATTCCACCATGAGGCGTGTGTCTGGGCCATTTTGACACCCAGTGGCTGTGATGTCCTCACCACGCGGGTGGCTCATGCAAGGTTTCACCATGCCAGGTGGTGTGTCATGGGGCTGAGGTGACACACCATGGTCATGATGACCTTGCCATGCTGGTGACATATGTGAGGTGGTACCTGACCTGGTGGAGATAGTCAGGACTGAAGTGACACCTGGCGGCCATGATGGGTTTGCCACACAGGTGACCCGTGTGAGGTGGCCCCCTGATGGGTGGAGTGCAATGGGGCTGAGGTGACACCTGGTGGCTGTGACGGCCTTGCCATGTGGGTGGCCTGTATGAGGTAGCACCCCACCAGGTAGGGAGTGATGGGGCCGAGTTTCCACCAGGCCACAGTAATGTCCTGAACATGCGGGTGACCAATGAGATGTAGCATCCCACCAGGTGAGGTGTGCCCAGGCCTAGGTGACACCTGGCAGTGTGTTGGCCTCACCACATGGGTGACCCTGGCAGGCTGGAACCCCACTGGGCAGGTGTTTGTGGGCCAAGGTCAAACACAGGTTCTGTGATGGCCTCACCACATGGGTGGCACCCCACCGGGTTGGGTGTGCCCAGGCCAAGGTGACACTCAGGGGCCATGACAGCCTTACCACGTGGGTGACCAGTGTGATGTGGCAACCTGTTGGGCAGCACATGACTGTGCCAAAGTGACACCTGGTGGCTGTGATGGCCTCACCATGCAGGTGACCTGTACAAGGCCTCACTGCAAGGGTGGCATGCATGAGGTTGCTCTCCACTGGGCAGAGTGTCCCAAGGCCTAGGTGACACCTGCTGGCCATGATGGCCTCACCATGCGGGTGGCACATGTGGAGTGGCATCCCTCTGGGTGGGATTTGCCCAGGCCGAGGTCAAACCGCACTTCCATTATGGCCTCAATACGTGGGTGACCCACATGAGGTTGCACCCAGCTGGGCAGGTTGTGCCAGTTCTGAGGTGAAACCCAGTGGGCATGAAGGCCTAGCCACACGGGAGACCCACACATGGTGGCACACAGCCAGGCAGTGTGTAACTGGGCCGAGGTGACACCCAGTGACCATTACGGCCTTGCCTCATGGGTGATATGTGTAAAGTGGCACTCTGTGGGGTGGGGTGTGACCAGGCCTAAGTGACACCCTGGCCATGAGGGTCTTGCAATGTGCATCACCTGCATGATGTGGCTCCCCACTGGGCAGGGTGTGAAGTAGCCGAGGTGAAACTCGGCCTCCTGAGCACATCGCCATGCAGGTGGCATGTTCGAAGTGTCACCGTGATGGGTGGGGTGTGACCAGGTCTAGGTGACACCCAGCTGCCATGCAGGCCTCATCAGGCAGATGCACCACAGTATGTGGCACTCCTCCAGTTGGTGTGTGCCCAGGCGCAAGTGAATCCCAGCATTCATGAGGGCATCAACATGTGGGTGACCCATGCGAGGTGGCAGCCCCCAGGTGATGTGTGACTGGGCTGAGGTGAAACCCAATGGAATGTCAGCCTCACCACATAGGTGACCCTGGTGTGGTGGCATCCCACCAGGCGGCATGTGCCCAGGCCAAGGTCAAACACAGCTTCTGTGATGGCCTTGCCACTCGGGTGACAGGTGCAAGGTGGCTCCCCATCAGGTGGCATGTGCCTGGGCTGAGGTGACAGCCAGCAGCTATGATGTACTTGCCACGTGGGTTACCTATGTGAGGTGGCACCCCACTGGGTGGATATGCCCAGGTTGATGTGACACCTGGCAGCCCTGATGTCCTCAGCACGTGGGTGACTGATGTGAGGTGGCACCCTGCTAGGTGGGGTGTGATGGATCTGAGGTGACATCTGGCAGCCATAATGGCCTTGCAACATGGGTGGCACATGCAAAGTGGCACACCGCAGGTGGGATGTGAGGGGGTCTAGGTGACACCCGGTGGCTTTGACGGTGCAGCTATGTGTGTGACAAGTGCAAGGGTGCACCCATCTGGGTGGGGTGTTACTGGACCGAGGTTACACCTTGTGACCATAATGGCCTCAGCACTTGGGTGGTATGCATGATGTGGCACCCTGCCAGCAGGGTGTGATGGGGCCAATGGACACCCCGTGGTTGTGACAGCCTCTCAACACGGGTGACCCATGTGAGGTGGCTTTTTGCCGGGCAGGGTGTGACTGAGCTGAGGTGACATCTGGCAGCCATTACAGCCTCACCACATGGGTGACCCATGCGTGGTGGCATCCTGTTTGGCTGGATGTGCCTGGGCCTAGGTGACAGCCTGTTGCCATGAGGGCCATGCCGCAAGTGTGACCCTTGTGAGATGGCACTCTGGTGGGTGGGGTGTGCATGGGCCTAGGTGCCACCTGGTGGCCGAGAGGGCCTCGCAACCCAGGTGACCCTCACGAGATGGCACCCTGCCTGATGGGATGTGCCCAATTCAAGGTGATACCTGATGGTCATGACAGCATCACCACATGCATGGCATGCGCAAGGTGGTACACTGTTGGGCTGTGTTTGATAATCCTAGGTGACACCCTGTGGCCATCATGGCCTTGCCATGTGGGTGGCATGCATGAAGTGGCTCCAGGCCGCACATGGTGTCCCTGGGCTGAGGTGAGACCTGGCAACACTGACGGCCTCACCACATGGCTTACACATGTAAGGTGGCACCCCACAGGGTGGATGTGCCTGGGCTGAGGTGAGGCCTGATATCCCTGGTGGCCTCACCACATGGGTGAATCACATGAGTTGACACCCCACCAGGCAGGGTGTGGTGGGGCTGAAGTGACACCCAGCAGCTGTAATGGCCTTGCAATGTGGGTGGAAGCTGCAAAGTGCCACTGCTCTGGGCAGGGTGTAAGGGTGCTGAGGTGACCCATGGTGCTGTGATGGCCCAGCTACATGGGTGGCAAGTGCAAGGTTGCACCCCACCAGGTGGGGTGTTACAGGGCCGAGGTGGCACCTGGTGTCTGTGATGGCCTCACCACTTGGGTGGCACACACATGGTAGCACCCTGCCAGGCAAGGTGCGATAGGGTCAATGGACACCCTGTGGCTGTGACAGCCTTGCAACCCTGGTGACCTATACTAGGTGGCTTCCTGCTGGCAGGTTGTGACCGAGCTGAGGTGACACCCGGCAGCAGTGATGGCCTTGCCACATGGGTGACCTGCAAGAGGTGGCACCATGCTGTGTGGGTTGTGACCAGGCCAAGGTGACACCTGGTGGCCATGACAGCCTCACCACAATCGTAGCAAGTGTGAGATTGCACCCTGCAGGCTGCAGTGTGAGCAGGCCAAAGTGATCCACAGCAGCTGTGAGAGCCACATCACATGGGTGACCCTTGCAAAGTGGCACCCCGTTAGGTGGTGTGTGACTGGTCCAAGGTGATGCCCAGTGGCCATGAGGACCTCACCACATGGGTGACCCACATGAGCTGGCACCCTGCCTGGCAGGGTGTAACCAGGCCAAGGTGACATCTGGTGGCATAGAGGTGCTCACAACGTGAGTAACCATGCGAGGTGGCATCTCACATGGTGGGGTATGCCCGGGTTGAGGTGACACACTTTGACCGAGACAGACTTGCAGCACAGGTGGCATGCACCAGGTGACACCCCACTGTGCAGTGTGTGATCGGGCTGAGGTGACACCTGGTGGCTGTGATGGTCTCGTCCTGAGGGAAGCACATGCTAGTTGACACCCTGGCAGGTGGGTATTGACCAGGAAGAGGTGACACCCAGGGGCCGTGATGGCCTCACTACATGGGGGACACACAAGAGATGACATGGTGCCAGGTGTGGTGTCACAGGGACAAGGTGGCACCTAGTGGTGTGATTGCCTAGCTATGTGGGTGGCACATCAAGGTGGCACCTGGCAGGGTGGGGAATGACGGGGCTGAAGTGACACCCGGTGGCCATGATGGCCTAGCCATGTGAGTAGCATGCACTATGTAGCACCCCATGGGGCAGTGTCTGAGTGGGCTTAGGTGACACCTCGTGGCCTTGATAGCCTCACCATGCTGGTGACATGGGTGAGGTAGCACCTTGCCTGGTGGGGTGTGACGTGGCTGAGATGACACATGGTGGTCATGATCCCTTGCCTCTTAGGTGGCTCCAGCGTGGTGGCACCCTGCTGTGAAAGCTATGAAGGGGTCAAGGTGACATCCCATGGCTATGACAGCCTCACCACATGGGTGACCCAAGTGAGGTGGCTCCCCACAAGACATGGTGTGACTGAGCTAAGCTGTCACCCAGTGGCAGTGATGGCTTCTCCATGCAGGTGACCCATACGAGGTGGTACCCCACTGGGTGGTGTGTGAAGCAACCAAGGTGACACCCAGCAGCTGTGAGGGCCTCATCACGTGGGTGATCTGTGCATGGTGGCTCCCCACCAGGCAGTGTGTGCTCAGGCAGAGGAGACATCTGGCAGCCATGACAGCCTCACCATGCAGTTGACCTTTGCCAGGTGGCAACCTGCGGGATGGGGTGTGACCATGCAGACGTGACACCCAGTGGTGTGACCACCTTGCCATGCAGGTGCCATGTTGAGGTGACATTCTCCTGGGCAGGGAGTGACACGGCTGAATATTGGTGGCCGTGAGTGCTGCACCATGTGGGTGGCACATGCTAGGTGACATCCCAATGGGCAAGGTGTACCCAGGCCGAGGTGACACTCAGTGGCTGTGAAGGCCTCACAACACAGGTGACCCATGCGATTTGGAATCCTGCATGGTGTGTTGTGACTGGGTTGACATGACACAGCGACCACATTGGACTTGCAATGTGGGTGGCATGCATGAGGTTAGCCCTGCCAGGTAGGGTGTGATTGGGCTGAGGTGACACCCGGCAGCCATGATGGGCTTGCCACATGGATGGCACACAAGAGATGACACCCCACTGGGCATGGTGTCATGGGGATGAGGTAAAACACTATGGCCTTTAATGCCTCACCATGTGGGTAGCACATGTGAGGTCGCACCCTACCAGGCCTAGAGTGATGGGGCCAAAGTGAAACATGGTGGCTGAGATGACTTGCCACGTGGGTGGCTAGCACGAGGTGGCACCCAGCTGTGCGTGGTGTGAATGGGCCAAAATGACACCTGGCAGCTGTGACAGCCTCGCCACGCTGGTTACCGCTGTGTGGTGGCATCCCACTGGGTGGTGTATGACTGGGCCAAGGTGACAACCAGCAGCCATGAAGGCCTCACTGCATGGGTGACATTCGTGAGTTGAAACCCCACTGGGTGGGGTGTGCCCAGGCCTAGGTGAAACATGGCGGCCGTGAGGGACTCAACACACTGGTGACCCACATGAGGTGGTATCCTGCTGGGTGGGGTGTGCCCATGCCGAGGTGACACCTGGTTGCTATGATTGCCCTGCAACGTGGGTTACCAGTGCTGGGTGGGGTGCACCCAGGTTGAGGTGACACATGGTTTATGTGACAGATGAGCAATATGGGTGGCATGTGTAAGGTGAACTCCACTGGGGAGGGTGTGACCAGGCTGAGGTGACACCTTGTGGCTGTGATGGCCTTGCCATGTGGTTGGCATGTACGAGGTAGCACCCCACCAGGTAGGGAGTGATGGGGCCGAGGTTCCACCAGGCCACTGTAATGTCCTCAACATGCGGGTGACCAATGAGAGGTAGCATCCCACCAGGTGGGGTGTGCCCAGGCCTAGGTGACACCTGGCAGCCATGATGGCCTCACATTTCAGGTGACTCGTGCAAAGTGGCATTGCACACGGCGAGGTGCACCTGGGTTGAGGTGACACCTGATGACTGTGATGGACTCACCACACGGGTGGCTTGCATGAGGTGACACACTGGAGGACAGAGTGTGATTGAGCTAAGGTGACACCTGGTGGCTGTGGTGTCCTCATCACATGGGTGGCATGCAAGAGATGACACCCCACCAGGTGTGGTGTCATGGGGATGAGGTGACAGCTAGTGGCTGTGACTGCATTGTCATGTGGGTGGCACATGTGAGGTAGCACCCCATCAGGTTGGCAGAGTTGGGGCCGAGGTGACACATGGTGGCTGTGACGGCCTCACCACATGGGTGACCTGCATGAGGTGGCATTCCACCATGAGGCGTGTGTCTGGGCCATTTTGACACCCAGTGGCTGTGATGTCCTCACCACGCGGGTGGCTCATGCAAGGTTTCACCATGCCAGGTGGTGTGTCATGGGGCTGAGGTGACACACCATGGTCATGATGACCTTGCCATGCTGGTGACATATGTGAGGTGGTACCTGACCTGGTGGAGATTGACAGGACTGAAGTGACACCTGGCGGCCATGATGGGTTTGCCACACAGTTGACCCGTGTGAGGTGGCCCCCTGATGGGTGGAGTGCAATGGGGCTGAGGTGACACCTGGTGGCTGTGACGGCCTTGCCATGTGGGTGGCCTGTATGAGGTAGCACCCCACCAGGTAGGGAGTGATGGGGCCGAGTTTCCACCAGGCCACAGTAATGTCCTGAACATGCGGGTGACCAATGAGATGTAGCATCCCACCAGGTGAGGTGTGCCCAGGCCTAGGTGACACCTGGCAGTGTGTTGGCCTCACCACATGGGTGACCCTGGCAGGCTGGAACCCCACTGGGCAGGTGTTTGTGGGCCAAGGTCAAACACAGGTTCTGTGATGGCCTCACCACATGGGTGGCACCCCACTGGGTTGGGTGTGCCCAGGCCAAGGTGACACTCAGGGGCCATGACAGCCTTACCACGTGGGTGACCAGTGTGATGTGGCAACCTGTTGGGCAGCACATGACTGTGCCAAAGTGACACCTGGTGGCTGTGATGGCCTCTCCATGCAGGTGACCTGTACAAGGCCTCACCGCATGGGTGGCATGCATGAGGTTGCTCTCCACTGGGCAGAGTGTCCCAAGGCCGAGGTGACACCTGCTGGCCATGATGGCCTCACCATGCGGATGGCACATGTGGAGTGGCATCCCTCTGGGTGGGATTTGCCCAGGCCAAGGTCAAACCCCACTTCCATTATGGCCTCAATACGTGGGTGACCCACATGAGGTTGCACCCAGCTGGGCAGGTTGTGCCAGTTCTGAGGTGAAACCCAGTGGGCATGAAGGCCTAGCCGCACGGGAGACCCACACATGGTGGCACACAGCCAGGCAGTGTGTAACTGGGCCGAGGTGACACCCAGTGACCATTACGGCCTTGCCTCATGGGTGATATGTGTAAAGTGGCACTCTGTGGGGTGGGGTGTGACCAGGCCTAAGTGACACCCTGGCCATGAGGGTCTTGCCACGTGCATCACCTGCATGATGTGGCTCCCCACTGGGCAGGGTGTGAAGTAGCCGAGGTGAAACTCGGCCTCCTGACCACATCGCCATGCAGGTGGCATGTGCGAAGTGTCACCGTGATGGGTGGGTTGTGACCAGGTCTAGGTGACACCCAGCTGCCATGCAGGCCTCATCAGGCAGATGCACCACAGTATGTGGCACTCCTCCAGTTGGTGTGTGCCCAGGCGCAAGTGAATCCCAGCATTCATGAGGGCATCAACATGTGGGTGACCCATGCGAGGTGGCAGCCCCCAGGTGATGTGTGACTGGGCTGAGGTGAAACCCAATGGAATGTCAGCCTCACCACATAGGTGACCCTGGTGTGGTGGCATCCCACCAGGCGGCATGTGCCCAGGCCAAGGTCAAACACAGCTTCTGTGATGGCCTTGCCACTCGGGTGACAGGTGCAAGGTGGCTCCCCATCAGGTGGCATGTGCCTGGTCTGAGGTGACAGCCAGCAGCTATGATGTACTTGCCACGTGGGTTACCTATGTGAGGTGGCACCCCACTGGGTGGATATGCCCAGGTTGATGTGACACCTGGCAGCCCTGATGTCCTCAGCACGTGGGTGACTGATGTGAGGTGGCACCCTGCTAGGTGGGGTGTGATGGATCTGAGGTGACATCTGGCAGCCATAATGGCCTTGCAACATGGGTGGCACATGCAAAGTGGCACACTGCAGGTGGGAGGTGAGGGGGTGTAGGTGACACCCAGTGGCTTTGACGGTGCAGCTATGTGTGGGACAAGTGCAAGGGTGCACCCATCTGGGTGGGGTGTTACTGGACCGAGGTTACACCTTGTGACCATAATGACCTCAGCACTTGGGTGGTATGCATGATGTGGCACCCTGCCAGCAGGGTGTGATGGGGCCAATGGACACCCCGTGGTTGTGACAGCCTCTCAACACGGGTGACCCATGTGAGGTGGCTTTTTGCCGGGCAGGGTGTGACTGAGCTGAGGTGACATCTGGCAGCCATTACAGCCTCACCACATGGGTGACCCATGCGTGGTGGCATCCTGTTGGGCTGGATGTGCCTGGGCCTAGGTGACAGCCGGTTGCCATGAGGGCCATGCCACAAGTGTGACCCTTGTGAGATGGCACTCTGGTGGGTGGGGTTTGCATGGGCCTAGGTGCCACCTGGTGGCCGAGAGGGCCTCGCAACCCAGGTGACCCTCACGAGATGGCACCCTGCCTGATGGGATGTGCCCAATTCAAGGTGATACCTGATGGTCATGACAGCATCACCACATGCATGGCATGTGCAAGGTGGTACACTGTTGGGCTGTGTTTGATAATCCTAGGTGACACCCTGTGGCCATCATGGCCTTGCCATGTGGGTGGCATGCATGAAGTGGCTCCAGGCCGCACATGGTGTCCCTGGGCTGAGGTGAGACCTGGCAACACTGACGGCCTCACCACATGGCTTACACATGTAAGGTGGCACCCCACAGGGTGGATGTGCCTGGGCTGAGGTGAGGCCTGATATCCCTGGTGGCCTCACCACATGGGTGAATCACATGAGTTGACACCCCACCAGGCAGGGTGTGGTGTGGCTGAAGTGACACCCAGCAACTGTAATGGCCTTGCAATGTGGGTGGAAGCTGCAAAGTGCCACCGCTCTGGGCAGGGTGTAAGGGTGCCGAGGTGACCCATGGTGCTGTGATGGCCCAGCTCCATGGGTGGCAAGTGCAAGGTTGCACCCCACCAGGTGGGGTGTTACAGGGCCGAGGTGGCACCTGGTGTCTGTGATGGCCTCACCACTTGGGTGGCACACACATGGTAGCACCCTGCCAGGCAAGGTGCGATAGGGTCAATGGACACCCTGTGGCTGTGACAGCCTTGCAACCCTGGTGACCTATACTAGGTGGCTTCCTGCTGGCAGGTTGTGACCGAGCTGAGGTGACACCCGGCAGCAGTGATGGCCTTGCCACATGGGTGACCTGCAAGAGGTGGCACCATGCTGTGTGGGTTGTGACCAGGCCAAGGTGACACCTGGTGGCCATGACAGCCTCACCACAATCGTAGCAAGTGTGAGATTGCACCCTGCAGGCTGCAGTGTGACCAGGCCAAAGTGATCCACAGCAGCTGTGAGAGCCACATCACATGGGTGACCCTTGCAAAGTGGCACCCCGTTAGGTGGTGTGTGACTGGTCCAAGGTGATGCCCAGTGGCCATGAGGACCTCACCACATGGGTGACCCACATGAGCTGGCACCCTGCCTGGCAGGGTGTAACCAGGCCAAGGTGACATCTGGTGGCATAGAGGTGCTCACAACGTGAGTAACCATGCGAGGTGGCATCTCACATGGTGGGGTATGCCCGGGTTGAGGTGACACACTTTGACCGAGACAGACTTGCAGCACAGGTGGCATGCACCAGGTGACACCCCACTGTGCAGTGTGTGATCGGGCTGAGGTGACACCTGGTGGCTGTGATGGTCTCGTCCTGAGGGAAGCACATGCTAGTTGACACCCTGGCAGGTGGGTATTGACCAGGAAGAGGTGACACCCAGGGGCCGTGATGGCCTCACTACATGGGGGACACACAAGAGATGACATGGTGCCAGGTGTGGTGTCACAGGGACAAGGTGGCACCTAGTGGTGTGATTGCCTAGCTATGTGGGTGGCACATCAAGGTGGCACCTGGCAGGGTGGGGAATGACGGGGCTGAAGTG
Organism: Hippopotamus amphibius kiboko; assembly: GCF_030028045.1. Classification (NCBI taxonomy): domain Eukaryota; kingdom Metazoa; phylum Chordata; class Mammalia; order Artiodactyla; family Hippopotamidae; genus Hippopotamus; species Hippopotamus amphibius. The sequence goes on along the minus strand of NC_080188.1, from coordinate 104,837,628 downwards.
ACACCCGGTGGCCATGATGGCCTAGCCATGTGAGTAGCATGCACTATGTAGCACCCCATGGGGCAGTGTCTGAGTGGGCTTAGGTGACACCTCGCGGCCTTGATAGCCTCACCATGCTGGTGACATGGGTGAGGTAGCACCTTGCCTGGTGGGGTGTGACGTGGCTGAGATGACACATGGTGGTCATGATCCCTTGCCTCTTAGGTGGCTCCAGCGTGGTGGCACCCTGCTGTGAAAGCTATGAAGGGGTCAAGGTGACATCCCATGGCTATGACAGCCTCACCACATGGGTGACCCAAGTGAGGTGGCTCCCCACAAGACATGGTGTGACTGAGCTAAGCTGTCACCCAGTGGCAGTGATGGCTTCTCCATGCAGGTGACCCATACGAGGTGGTACCCCACTGGGTGGTGTGTGAAGCAACCAAGGTGACACCCAGCAGCTGTGAGGGCCTCATCACGTGGGTGATCTGTGCATGGTGGCTCCCCACCAGGCAGTGTGTGCTCAGGCAGAGGAGACATCTGGCAGCCATGACAGCCTCACCATGCAGTTGACCTTTGCCAGGTGGCAACCTGCGGGATGGGGTGTGACCATGCAGACGTGACACCCAGCGGTGTGACCACCTTGCCATGCAGGTGCCATGTTGAGGTGACATTCTCCTGGGCAGGGAGTGACGCGGCTGAATATTGGTGGCCGTGAGTGCTGCACCATGTGGGTGGCACATGCTAGGTGACATCCCAATGGGCAAGGTGTACCCAGGCCGAGGTGACACTCAGTGGCTGTGAAGGCCTCACAACACAGGTGACCCATGCGATTTGGAATCCTGCATGGTGTGTTGTGACTGGGTTGACATGACACAGCGACCACATTGGACTTGCAATGTGGGTGGCATGCGTGAGGTTAGCCCTGCCAGGTAGGGTGTGATTGGGCTGAGGTGACACCCGGCAGCCATGATGGGCTTGCCACATGGATGGCACACAAGAGATGACACCCCACTGGGCATGGTGTCATGGGGATGAGGTAAAACACTATGGCCGTTAATGCCTCACCATGTGGGTAGCACATGTGAGGTCGCACCCTACAAGGCCTAGAGTGATGGGGCCAAAGTGAAACATGGTGGCTGAGATGACTTGCCACGTGGGTGGCTAGCACGAGGTGGCACCCAGCTGTGCGTGGTGTGAATGGGCCAAAATGACACCTGGCAGCTGTGACAGCCTCGCCACGCTGGTTACCGCTGTGTGGTGGCATCCCACTGGGTGGTGTATGACTGGGCCAAGGTGACAACCAGCAGCCATGAAGGCCTCACTGCATGGGTGACATTCGTGAGTTGAAACCCCACTGGGTGGGGTGTGCCCAGGCCTAGGTGAAACATGGCGGCCGTGAGGGACTCAACACACTGGTGACCCACATGAGGTGGTATCCTGCTGGGTGGGGTGTGCCCATGCCGAGGTGACACCTGGTTGCTATGATTGCCCTGCAACGTGGGTTACCAGTGCTGGGTGGGGTGCACCCAGGTTGAGGTGACACATGGTTTATGTGACAGATGAGCAATATGGGTGGCATGTGTAAGGTGACACTCCACTGGGGAGGGTGTGACCAGGCTGAGGTGACACCTTGTGGCTGTGATGGCCTTGCCATGTGGTTGGCATGTACAAGGTAGCACCCCACCAGGTAGGGAGTGATGGGGCCGAGGTTCCACCAGGCCACTGTAATGTCCTCAACATGCGGGTGACCAATGAGAGGTAGCATCCCACCAGGTGGGGTGTGCCCAGGCCTAGGTGACACCTGGCAGCCATGATGGCCTCACATTTCAGGTGACTCGTGCAAAGTGGCATTGCACACGGCGAGGTGCACCTGGGTTGAGGTGACACCTGATGACTGTGATGGACTCACCACACGGGTGGCTTGCATGAGGTGACACACTGGAGGACAGAGTGTGATTGAGCTAAGGTGACACCTGGTGGCTGTGGTGTCCTCATCACATGGGTGGCATGCAAGAGATGACACCCCACCAGGTGTGGTGTCATGGGGATGAGGTGACAGCTAGTGGCTGTGACTGCATTGTCATGTGGGTGGCACATGTGAGGTAGCACCCCATCAGGTTGGCAGAGTTGGGGCCGAGGTGACACATGGTGGCTGTGACGGCCTCACCACATGGGTGACCTGCATGAGGTGGCATTCCACCATGAGGCGTGTGTCTGGGCCATTTTGACACCCAGTGGCTGTGATGTCCTCACCACGCGGGTGGCTCATGCAAGGTTTCACCATGCCAGGTGGTGTGTCATGGGGCTGAGGTGACACACCATGGTCATGATGACCTTGCCATGCTGGTGACATATGTGAGGTGGTACCTGACCTGGTGGAGATTGACAGGACTGAAGTGACACCTGGCGGCCATGATGGGTTTGCCACACAGGTGACCCGTGTGAGGTGGCCCCCTGATGGGTGGAGTGCAATGGGGCTGAGGTGACACCTGGTGGCTGTGACGGCCTTGCCATGTGGGTGGCCTGTATGAGGTAGCACCCCACCAGGTAGGGAGTGATGGGGCCGAGTTTCCACCAGGCCACAGTAATGTCCTGAACATGCGGGTGACCAATGAGATGTAGCATCCCACCAGGTGAGGTGTGCCCAGGCCTAGGTGACACCTGGCAGTGTGTTGGCCTCACCACATGGGTGACCCTGGCAGGCTGGAACCCCACTGGGCAGGTGTTTGTGGGCCAAGGTCAAACACAGGTTCTGTGATGGCCTCACCACATGGGTGGCACCCCACTGGGTTGGGTGTGCCCAGGCCAAGGTGACACTCAGGGGCCATGACAGCCTTACCACGTGGGTGACCAGTGTGATGTGGCAACCTGTTGGGCAGCACATGACTGTGCCAAAGTGACACCTGGTGGCTGTGATGGCCTCACGATGCAGGTGACCTGTACAAGGCCTCACCGCATGGGTGGCATGCATGAGGTTGCTCTCCACTGGGCAGAGTGTCCCAAGGCCGAGGTGACACCTGCTGGCCATGATGGCCTCACCATGCGGATGGCACATGTGGAGTGGCATCCCTCTGGGTGGGATTTGCCCAGGCCAAGGTCAAACCCCACTTCCATTATGGCCTCAATACGTGGGTGACCCACATGAGGTTGCACCCAGCTGGGCAGGTTGTGCCAGTTCTGAGGTGAAACCCAGTGGGCATGAAGGCCTAGCCACACGGGAGACCCACACATGGTGGCACACAGCCAGGCAGTGTGTAACTGGGCCGAGGTGACACCCAGTGACCATTACGGCCTTGCCTCATGGGTGATATGTGTAAAGTGGCACTCTGTGGGGTGGGGTGTGACCAGGCCTAAGTGACACCCTGGCCATGAGGGTCTTGCAATGTGCATCACCTGCATGATGTGGCTCCCCACTGGGCAGGGTGTGAAGTAGCCGAGGTGAAACTCGGCCTCCTGAGCACATCGCCATGCAGGTGGCATGTTCGAAGTGTCACCGTGATGGGTGGGGTGTGACCAGGTCTAGGTGACACCCAGCTGCCATGCAGGCCTCATCAGGCAGATGCACCACAGTATGTGGCACTCCTCCAGTTGGTGTGTGCCCAGGCGCAAGTGAATCCCAGCATTCATGAGGGCATCAACATGTGGGTGACCCATGCGAGGTGGCAGCCCCCAGGTGATGTGTGACTGGGCTGAGGTGAAACCCAATGGAATGTCAGCCTCACCACATAGGTGACCCTGGTGTGGTGGCATCCCACCAGGCAGCATGTGCCCAGGCCAAGGTCAAACACAGCTTCTGTGATGGCCTTGCCACTCGGGTGACAGGTGCAAGGTGGCTCCCCATCAGGTGGCATGTGCCTGGGCTGAGGTGACAGCCAGCAGCTATGATGTACTTGCCACGTGGGTTACCTATGTGAGGTGGCACCCCACTGGGTGGATATGCCCAGGTTGATGTGACACCTGGCAGCCCTGATGTCCTCAGCACGTGGGTGACTGATGTGAGGTGGCACCCTGCTAGGTGGGGTGTGATGGATCTGAGGTGACATCTGGCAGCCATAATGGCCTTGCAACATGGGTGGCACATGCAAAGTGGCACACCGCAGGTGGGATGTGAGGGGGTTTAGGTGACACCCGGTGGCTTTGACGGTGCAGCTATGTGTGTGACAAGTGCAAGGGTGCACCCATCTGGGTGGGGTGTTACTGGACCGAGGTTACACCTTGTGACCATAATGGCCTCAGCACTTGGGTGGTATGCATGATGTGGCACCCTGCCAGCAGGGTGTGATGGGGCCAATGGACACCCCGTGGTTGTGACAGCCTCTCAACACGGGTGACCCATGTGAGGTGGCTTTTTGCCGGGCAGGGTGTGACTGAGCTGAGGTGACATCTGGCAGCCATTACAGCCTCACCACATGGGTGACCCATGCGTGGTGGCATCCTGTTTGGCTGGATGTGCCTGGGCCTAGGTGACAGCCTGTTGCCATGAGGGCCATGCCGCAAGTGTGACCCTTGTGAGATGGCACTCTGGTGGGTGGGGTGTGCATGGGCCTAGGTGCCACCTGGTGGCCGAGAGGGCCTCGCAACCCAGGTGACCCTCACGAGATGGCACCCTGCCTGATGGGATGTGCCCAATTCAAGGTGATACCTGATGGTCATGACAGCATCACCACATGCATGGCATGCGCAAGGTGGTACACTGTTGGGCTGTGTTTGATAATCCTAGGTGACACCCTGTGGCCATCATGGCCTTGCCATGTGGGTGGCATGCATGAAGTGGCTCCAGGCCGCACATGGTGTCCCTGGGCTGAGGTGAGACCTGGCAACACTGACGGCCTCACCACATGGCTTACACATGTAAGGTGGCACCCCACAGGGTGGATGTGCCTGGGCTGAGGTGAGGCCTGATATCCCTGGTGGCCTCACCACATGGGTGAATCACATGAGTTGACACCCCACCAGGCAGGGTGTGGTGGGGCTGAAGTGACACCCAGCAGCTGTAATGGCCTTGCAATGTGGGTGGAAGCTGCAAAGTGCCACCGCTCTGGGCAGGGTGTAAGGGTGCTGAGGTGACCCATGGTGCTGTGATGGCCCAGCTACATGGGTGGCAAGTGCAAGGTTGCACCCCACCAGGTGGGGTGTTACAGGGCCGAGGTGGCACCTGGTGTCTGTGATGGCCTCACCACTTGGGTGGCACACACATGGTAGCACCCTGCCAGGCAAGGTGCGATAGGGTCAATGGACACCCTGTGGCTGTGACAGCCTTGCAACCCTGGTGACCTATACTAGGTGGCTTCCTGCTGGCAGGTTGTGACCGAGCTGAGGTGACACCCGGCAGCAGTGATGGCCTTGCCACATGGGTGACCTGCAAGAGGTGGCACCATGCTGTGTGGGTTGTGACCAGGCCAAGGTGACACCTGGTGGCCATGACAGCCTCACCACAATCGTAGCAAGTGTGAGATTGCACCCTGCAGGCTGCAGTGTGACCAGGCCAAAGTGATCCACAGCAGCTGTGAGAGCCACATCACATGGGTGACCCTTGCAAAGTGGCACCCCGTTAGGTGGTGTGTGACTGGTCCAAGGTGATGCCCAGTGGCCATGAGGACCTCACCACATGGGTGACCCACATGAGCTGGCACCCTGCCTGGCAGGGTGTAACCAGGCCAAGGTGACATCTGGTGGCATAGAGGTGCTCACAACGTGAGTAACCATGCGAGGTGGCATCTCACATGGTGGGGTATGCCCGGGTTGAGGTGACACACTTTGACCGAGACAGACTTGCAGCACAGGTGGCATGCACCAGGTGACACCCCACTGTGCAGTGTGTGATCGGGCTGAGGTGACACCTGGTGGCTGTGATGGTCTCGTCCTGAGGGAAGCACATGCTAGTTGACACCCTGGCAGGTGGGTATTGACCAGGAAGAGGTGACACCCAGGGGCCGTGATGGCCTCACTACATGGGGGACACACAAGAGATGACATGGTGCCAGGTGTGGTGTCACAGGGACAAGGTGGCACCTAGTGGTGTGATTGCCTAGCTATGTGGGTGGCACATCAAGGTGGCACCTGGCAGGGTGGGGAATGACGGGGCTGAAGTGACACCCGGTGGCCATGATGGCCTAGCCATGTGAGTAGCATGCACTATGTAGCACCCCATCGGGCAGTGTCTGAGTGGGCTTAGGTGACACCTCGCGGCCTTGATAGCCTCACCATGCTGGTGACATGGGTGAGGTAGCACCTTGCCTGGTGGGGTGTGACGTGGCTGAGATGACACATGGTGGTCATGATCCCTTGCCTCTTAGGTGGCTCCAGCGTGGTGGCACCCTGCTGTGAAAGCTATGAAGGGGTCAAGGTGACATCCCATGGCTATGACAGCCTCACCACATGGGTGACCCAAGTGAGGTGGCTCCCCACAAGACATGGTGTGACTGAGCTAAGCTGTCACCCAGTGGCAGTGATGGCTTCTCCATGCAGGTGACCCATACGAGGTGGTACCCCACTGGGTGGTGTGTGAAGCAACCAAGGTGACACCCAGCAGCTGTGAGGGCCTCATCACGTGGGTGATCTGTGCATGGTGGCTCCCCACCAGGCAGTGTGTGCTCAGGCAGAGGAGACATCTGGCAGCCATGACAGCCTCACCATGCAGTTGACCTTTGCCAGGTGGCAACCTGCGGGATGGGGTGTGACCATGCAGACGTGACACCCAGTGGTGTGACCACCTTGCCATGCAGGTGCCATGTTGAGGTGACATTCTCCTGGGCAGGGAGTGACGGGGCTGAATATTGGTGGCCGTGAGTGCTGCACCATGTGGGTGGCACATGCTAGGTGACATCCCAATGGGCAAGGTGTACCCAGGCCGAGGTGACACTCAGTGGCTGTGAAGGCCTCACAACACAGGTGACCCATGCGATTTGGAATCCTGCATGGTGTGTTGTGACTGGGTTGACATGACACAGCGACCACATTGGACTTGCAATGTGGGTGGCATGCATGAGGTTAGCCCTGCCAGGTAGGGTGTGATTGGGCTGAGGTGACACCCGGCAGCCATGATGGGCTTGCCACATGGATGGCACACAAGAGATGACACCCCACTGGGCATGGTGTCATGGGGATGAGGTAAAACACTATGGCCTTTAATGCCTCACCATGTGGGTAGCACATGTGAGGTCGCACCCTACCAGGCCTAGAGTGATGGGGCCAAAGTGAAACATGGTGGCTGAGATGACTTGCCACGTGGGTGGCTAGCACGAGGTGGCACCCAGCTGTGCGTGGTGTGAATGGGCCAAAATGACACCTGGCAGCTGTGACAGCCTCGCCACGCTGGTTACCGCTGTGTGGTGGCATCCCACTGGGTGGTGTATGACTGGGCCAAGGTGACAACCAGCAGCCATGAAGGCCTCACTGCATGGGTGACATTCGTGAGTTGAAACCCCACTGGGTGGGGTGTGCCCAGGCCTAGGTGAAACATGGCGGCCGTGAGGGACTCAACACACTGGTGACCCACATGAGGTGGTATCCTGCTGGGTGGGGTGTGCCCATGCCGAGGTGACACCTGGTTGCTATGATTGCCCTGCAACGTGGGTTACCAGTGCTGGGTGGGGTGCACCCAGGTTGAGGTGACACATGGTTTATGTGACAGATGAGCAATATGGGTGGCATGTGTAAGGTGACACTCCACTGGGGAGGGTGTGACCAGGCTGAGGTGACACCTTGTGGCTGTGATGGCCTTGCCATGTGGTTGGCATGTACGAGGTAGCACCCCACCAGGTAGGGAGTGATGGGGCCGAGGTTCCACCAGGCCACTGTAATGTCCTCAACATGCGGGTGACCAATGAGAGGTAGCATCCCACCAGGTGGGGTGTGCCCAGGCCTAGGTGACACCTGGCAGCCATGATGGCCTCACATTTCAGGTGACTCGTGCAAAGTGGCATTGCACACGGCGAGGTGCACCTGGGTTGAGGTGACACCTGATGACTGTGATGGACTCACCACACGGGTGGCTTGCATGAGGTGACACACTGGAGGACAGAGTGTGATTGAGCTAAGGTGACACCTGGTGGCTGTGGTGTCCTCATCACATGGGTGGCATGCAAGAGATGACACCCCACCAGGTGTGGTGTCATGGGGATGAGGTGACAGCTAGTGGCTGTGACTGCATTGTCATGTGGGTGGCACATGTGAGGTAGCACCCCATCAGGTTGGCAGAGTTGGGGCCGAGGTGACACATGGTGGCTGTGACGGCCTCACCACATGGGTGACCTGCATGAGGTGGCATTCCACCATGAGGCGTGTGTCTGGGCCATTTTGACACCCAGTGGCTGTGATGTCCTCACCACGCGGGTGGCTCATGCAAGGTTTCACCATGCCAGGTGGTGTGTCATGGGGCTGAGGTGACACACCATGGTCATGATGACCTTGCCATGCTGGTGACATATGTGAGGTGGTACCTGACCTGGTGGAGATTGTCAGGACTGAAGTGACACCTGGCGGCCATGATGGGTTTGCCACACAGTTGACCCGTGTGAGGTGGCCCCCTGATGGGTGGAGTGCAATGGGGCTGAGGTGACACCTGGTGGCTGTGACGGCCTTGCCATGTGGGTGGCCTGTATGAGGTAGCACCCCACCAGGTAGGGAGTGATGGGGCCGAGTTTCCACCAGGCCACAGTAATGTCCTGAACATGCGGGTGACCAATGAGATGTAGCATCCCACCAGGTGAGGTGTGCCCAGGCCTAGGTGACACCTGGCAGTGTGTTGGCCTCACCACATGGGTGACCCTGGCAGGCTGGAACCCCACTGGGCAGGTGTTTGTGGGCCAAGGTCAAACACAGGTTCTGTGATGGCCTCACCACATGGGTGGCACCCCACTGGGTTGGGTGTGCCCAGGCCAAGGTGACACTCAGGGGCCATGACAGCCTTACCACGTGGGTGACCAGTGTGATGTGGCAACCTGTTGGGCAGCACATGACTGTGCCAAAGTGACACCTGGTGGCTGTGATGGCCTCTCCATGCAGGTGACCTGTACAAGGCCTCACCGCATGGGTGGCATGCATGAGGTTGCTCTCCACTGGGCAGAGTGTCCCAAGGCCGAGGTGACACCTGCTGGCCATGATGGCCTCACCATGCGGATGGCACATGTGGAGTGGCATCCCTCTGGGTGGGATTTGCCCAGGCCAAGGTCAAACCCCACTTCCATTATGGCCTCAATACGTGGGTGACCCACATGAGGTTGCACCCAGCTGGGCAGGTTGTGCCAGTTCTGAGGTGAAACCCAGTGGGCATGAAGGCCTAGCCACACGGGAGACCCACACATGGTGGCACACAGCCAGGCAGTGTGTAACTGGGCCGAGGTGACACCCAGTGACCATTACGGCCTTGCCTCATGGGTGATATGTGTAAAGTGGCACTCTGTGGGGTGGGGTGTGACCAGGCCTAAGTGACACCCTGGCCATGAGGGTCTTGCAACGTGCATCACCTGCATGATGTGGCTCCCCACTGGGCAGGGTGTGAAGTAGCCGAGGTGAAACTCGGCCTCCTGAGCACATCGCCATGCAGGTGGCATGTGCGAAGTGTCACCGTGATGGGTGGGGTGTGACCAGGTCTAGGTGACACCCAGCTGCCATGCAGGCCTCATCAGGCAGATGCACCACAGTATGTGGCACTCCTCCAGTTGGTGTGTGCCCAGGCGCAAGTGAATCCCAGCATTCATGAGGGCATCAACATGTGGGTGACCCATGCGAGGTGGCAGCCCCCAGGTGATGTGTGACTGGGCTGAGGTGAAACCCAATGGAATGTCAGCCTCACCACATAGGTGACCCTGGTGTGGTGGCATCCCACCAGGCGGCATGTGCCCAGGCCAAGGTCAAACACAGCTTCTGTGATGGCCTTGCCACTCGGGTGACAGGTGCAAGGTGGCTCCCCATCAGGTGGCATGTGCCTGGGCTGAGGTGACAGCCAGCAGCTATGATGTACTTGCCACGTGGGTTACCTATGTGAGGTGGCACCCCACTGGGTGGATATGCCCAGGTTGATGTGACACCTGGCAGCCCTGATGGCCACAGCACGTGGGTGACTGATGTGAGGTGGCACCCTGCTAGGTGGGGTGTGATGGATCTGAGGTGACATCTGGCAGCCATAATGGCCTTGCAACATGGGTGGCACATGCAAAGTGGCACACTGCAGGTGGGAGGTGAGGGGGTGTAGGTGACACCCAGTGGCTTTGACGGTGCAGCTATGTGTGTGACAAGTGCAAGGGTGCACCCATCTGGGTGGCGTGTTACTGGACCGAGGTTACACCTTGTGACCATAATGACCTCAGCACTTGGGTGGTATGCATGATGTGGCACCCTGCCAGCAGGGTGTGATGGGGCCAATGGACACCCCGTGGTTGTGACAGCCTCTCAACACGGGTGACCCATGTGAGGTGGCTTTTTGCCGGGCAGGGTGTGACTGAGCTGAGGTGACATCTGGCAGCCATTACAGCCTCACCACATGGGTGACCCATGCGTGGTGGCATCCTGTTGGGCTGGATGTGCCTGGGCCTAGGTGACAGCCGGTTGCCATGAGGGCCATGCCACAAGTGTGACCCTTGTGAGATGGCACTCTGGTGGGTGGGGTGTGCATGGGCCTAGGTGCCACCTGGTGGCCGAGAGGGCCTCGCAACCCAGGTGACCCTCACGAGATGGCACCCTGCCTGATGGGATGTGCCCAATTCAAGGTGATACCTGATGGTCATGACAGCATCACCACATGCATGGCATGCGCAAGGTGGTACACTGTTGGGCTGTGTTTGATAATCCTAGGTGACACCCTGTGGCCATCATGGCCTTGCCATGTGGGTGGCATGCATGAAGTGGCTCCAGGCCGCACATGGTGTCCCTGGGCTGAGGTGAGACCTGGCAACACTGACGGCCTCACCACATGGCTTACACATGTAAGGTGGCACCCCACAGGGTGGATGTGCCTGGGCTGAGGTGAGGCCTGATATCCCTGGTGGCCTCACCACATGGGTGAATCACATGAGTTGACACCCCACCAGGCAGGGTGTGGTGGGGCTGAAGTGACACCCAGCAGCTGTAATGGCCTTGCAATGTGGGTGGAAGCTGCAAAGTGCCACCGCTCTGGGCAGGGTGTAAGGGTGCCGAGGTGACCCATGGTGCTGTGATGGCCCAGCTCCATGGGTGGCAAGTGCAAGGTTGCACCCCACCAGGTGGGAGGTTACAGGGCCGAGGTGGCACCTGGTGTCTGTGATGGCCTCACCACTTGGGTGGCACACACATGGTAGCACCCTGCAAGGCAAGGTGCGATAGGGTCAATGGACACCCTGTGGCTGTGACAGCCTTGCAACCCTGGTGACCTATACTAGGTGGCTTCCTGCTGGCAGGTTGTGACCGAGCTGAGGTGACACCCGGCAGCAGTGATGGCCTTGCCACATGGGTGACCTGCAAGAGGTGGCACCATGCTGTGTGGGTTGTGACCAGGCCAAGGTGACACCTGGTGGCCATGACAGCCTCACCACAATCGTAGCAAGTGTGAGATTGCACCCTGCAGGCTGCAGTGTTACCAGGCCAAAGTGATCCACAGCAGCTGTGAGAGCCACATCACATGGGTGACCCTTGCAAAGTGGCACCCCGTTAGGTGGTGTGTGACTGGTCCAAGGTGATGCCCAGTGGCCATGAGGACCTCACCACATGGGTGACCCACATGAGCTGGCACCCTGCCTGGCAGGGTGTAACCAGGCCAAGGTGACATCTGGTGGCATAGAGGTGCTCACAACGTGAGTAACCATGCGAGGTGGCATCTCACATGGTGGGGTATGCCCGGGTTGAGGTGACACACTTTGACCGAGACAGACTTGCAGCACAGGTGGCATGCACCAGGTGACACCCCACTGTGCAGTGTGTGATCGGGCTGAGGTGACACCTGGTGGCTGTGATGGTCTCGTCCTGAGGGAAGCACATGCTAGTTGACACCCTGGCAGGTGGGTATTGACCAGGAAGAGGTGACACCCAGTGGCCGTGATGGCCTCACTACATGGGGGACACACAAGAGATGACATGGTGCCAGGTGTGGTGTCACAGGGACAAGGTGGCACCTAGTGGTGTGATTGCCTAGCTATGCGGGTGGCACATCAAGGTGGCACCTGGCAGCGTGGGGAATGATGGGGCTGAAGTGACACCCGGTGGCCATGATGGCCTAGCCATGTGAGTAGCATGCACTATGTAGCACCCCATCGGGCAGTGTCTGAGTGGGCTTAGGTGACACCTCGCGGCCTTGATAGCCTCACCATGCTGGTGACATGGGTGAGGTAGCACCTTGCCTGGTGGGGTGTGACGTGGCTGAGATGACACATGGTGGTCATGATCCCTTGCCTCTTAGGTGGCTCCAGCGTGGTGGCACCCTGCTGTGAAAGCTATGAAGGGGTCAAGGTGACATCCCATGGCTATGACAGCCTCACCACATGGGTGACCCAAGTGAGGTGGCTCCCCACAAGACATGGTGTGACTGAGCTAAGCTGTCACCCAGTGGCAGTGATGGCTTCTCCATGCAGGTGACCCATACGAGGTGGTACCCCACTGGGTGGTGTGTGAAGCAACCAAGGTGACACCCAGCAGCTGTGAGGGCCTCATCACGTGGGTGATCTCTGCATGGTGGCTCCCCACCAGGCAGTGTGTGCTCAGGCAGAGGAGACATCTGGCAGCCATGACAGCCTCACCATGCAGTTGACCTTTGCCAGGTGGCAACCTGCGGGATGGGGTGTGACCATGCAGACGTGACACCCAGCAGTGTGACCACCTTGCCATGCAGGTGCCATGTTGAGGTGACATTCTACTGGGCAGGGAGTGACGCGGCTGAATATTGGTGGCCGTGAGTGCTGCACCATGTGGGTGGCACATGCTAGGTGACATCCCAATGGGCAAGGTGTACCCAGGCCGAAGTGACACTCAGTGGCTGTGAAGGCCTCACAACACAGGTGACCCATGCGATTTGGAATCCTGCATGGTGTGTTGTGACTGGGTTGACATGACACAGCGACCACATTGGACTTGAAATGTGGGTGGCATGCGTGAGGTTAGCCCTGCCAGGTAGGGTGTGATTGGGCTGAGGTGACACCCAGCAGCCATGATGGGCTTGCCACATGGATGGCACACAAGAGATGACACCCCACTGGTCATGGTGTCATGCGGATGAGGTAAAACACTATGGCCGTTACTGCCTCACCATGTGGGTAGCACATGTGAGGTCGCACCCTACCAGGCCTAGAGTGATGGGGCCAAAGTGAAACATGGTGGCTGAGATGACTTGCCACGTGGGTGGCTAGCATGAGGTGGCACCCAGCTGTGCGTGGTGTGAATGGGCCAAAATGACACCTGGCAGCTGTGACAGCCTCGCCACGCTGGTTACCGCTGTGTGGTGGCATCCCACTGGGTGGTGTATGACTGGGCCAAGGTGACAACCAGCAGCCATGAAGGCCTCACTGCATGGGTGACATTCGTGAGTTGAAACCCCACTGGGTGGGGTGTGCCCAGGCCTAGGTGAAACATGGCGGCCATGAGGGCCTCAACACACTGGTGACCCGCATGAGGTGGTATCCTGCTGGGTGGGGTGTGCCCATGCCGAGGTGACACCTGGTTGCTATGATTGCCCTGCAACGTGGGTTACCAGTGCTGGGTGGGGTGCACCCAGGTTGAGGTGACACATGGTTTATGTGACAGATGAGCAATATGGGTGGCATGTGTAAGGTGACACTCCACTGGGGAGGGTGTGACCAGGCTGAGGTGACACCTTGTGGCTGTGATGGCCTTGCCATGTGGTTGGCATGTACGAGGTAGCACCCCACCAGGTAGGGAGTGATGGGGCCGAGGTTCCACCAGGCCACTGTAATGTCCTCAACATGCGAGTGACCAATGAGAGGTAGCATCCCACCAGGTGGGGTGTGCCCAGGCCTAGGTGACACCTGGCAGCCATGATGGCCTCACATTTCAGGTGACTCGTGCAAAGTGGCATTGCACACGGCGAGGTGCACCTGGGTTGAGGTGACACCTGATGACTGTGATGGACTCACCACACGGGTGGCTTGCATGAGGTGACACACTGGAGGACAGAGTGTGATTGAGCTAAGGTGACACCTGGTGGCTGTGGTGTCCTCATCACATGGGTGGCATGCAAGAGATGACACCCCACCAGGTGTGGTGTCATGGGGATGAGGTGACAGCTAGGGGCTGTGACTGCATTGTCATGTGGGTGGCACATGTGAGGTAGCACCCCATCAGGTTGGCAGAGTTGGGGCCGAGGTGACACATGGTGGCTGTGACGGCCTCACCACATGGGTGACCTGCATGAGGTGGCATTCCACCATGAGGCGTGTGTCTGGGCCATTTTGACACCCAGTGGCTGTGATGTCCTCACCACGCGGGTGGCTCATGCAAGGTTTCACCATGCCAGGTGGTGTGTCATGGGGCTGAGGTGACACACCATGGTCATGATGACCTTGCCATGCTGGTGACATATGTGAGGTGGTACCTGACCTGGTGGAGATTGTCAGGACTGAAGTGACACCTGGCGGCCATGATGGGTTTGCCACACAGGTGACCCGTGTGAGGTGGCCCCCTGATGGGTGGAGTGCAATGGGGCTGAGGTGACACCTGGTGGCTGTGACGGCCTTGCCATGTGGGTGGCCTGTATGAGGTAGCACCCCACCAGGTAGGGAGTGATGGGGCCGAGTTTCCACCAGGCCACAGTAATGTCCTGAACATGCGGGTGACCAATGAGATGTAGCATCCCACCAGGTGAGGTGTGCCCAGGCCTAGGTGACACCTGGCAGTGTGTTGGCCTCACCACATGGGTGACCCTGGCAGGCTGGAACCCCACTGGGCAGGTGTTTCTGGGCCAAGGTCAAACACAGGTCCTGTGATGGCCTCACCACATGGGTGGCACCCCACCAGGTTGGGTGTGCCCAGGCCAAGGTGACACTCAGGGGCCATGACAGCCTTACCACGTGGGTGACCAGTGTGATGTGGCAACCTGTTGGGCAGCACATGACTGTGCCAAAGTGACACCTGGTGGCTGTGATGGCCTCACCATGCAGGTGACCTGTACAAGGCCTCACCGCAAGGGTGGCATGCATGAGGTTGCTCTCCACTGGGCAGAGTGTCCCAAGGCCGAGGTGACACCTGGTGGCCATGATGGCCTCACCATGCGGGTGGCACATGTGGAGTGGCATCCCTCTGGGTGGGATTTGCCCAGGCCAAGGTCAAACCCCACTTCCATTATGGCCTCAATACGTGGGTGACCCACATGAGGTTGCACCCAGCTGGGCAGGTTGTGCCAGTTCTGAGGTTAAACCCAGTGGGCATGAAGGCCTAGCCACACGGGAGACCCACACATGGTGGCACACAGCCAGGCAGTGTGTAACTGGGCCGAGGTGACACCCAGTGACCATTACGGCCTTGCCTCATGGGTGATATGTGTAAAGTGGCACTCTGTGGGGTGGGGTGTGACCAGGCCTAAGTGACACCCTGGCCATGAGGGTCTTGCAACGTGCATCACCTGCATGATGTGGCTCCCCACTGGGCAGGGTGTGAAGTAGCCGAGGTGAAACTCGGCCTCCTGAGCACATCGCCATGCAGGTGGCATGTGCGAAGTGTCACCGTGATGGGTGGGGTGTGACCAGGTCTAGGTGACACCCAGCTGCCATGCAGGCCTCATCAGGCAGATGCACCACAGTATGTGGCACTCCTCCAGTTGGTGTGTGCCCAGGCGCAAGTGAATCCCAGCATTCATGAGGGCATCAACATGTGGGTGACCCATGCGAGGTGGCAGCCCCCAGGTGATGTGTGACTGGGCTGAGGTGAAACCCAATGGAATGTCAGCCTCACCACATAGGTGACCCTGGTGTGGTGGCATCCCACCAGGCGGCATGTGCCCAGGCCAAGGTCAAACACAGCTTCTGTGATGGCCTTGCCACTCGGGTGACAGGTGCAAGGTGGCTCCCCATCAGGTGGCATGTGCCTGGGCTGAGGTGACAGCCAGCAGCTATGATGTACTTGCCACGTGGGTTACCTATGTGAGGTGGCACCCCACTGGGTGGATATGCCCAGGTTGATGTGACACCTGGCAGCCCTGATGTCCTCAGCACGTGGGTGACTGATGTGAGGTGGCACCCTGCTAGGTGGGGTGTGATGGATCTGAGGTGACATCTGGCAGCCATAATGGCCTTGCAACATGGGTGGCACATGCAAAGTGGCACACTGCAGGTGGGAGGTGAGGGGGTGTAGGTGACACCCAGTGGCTTTGACGGTGCAGCTATGTGTGTGACAAGTGCAAGGGTGCACCCATCTGGGTGGCGTGTTACTGGACCGAGGTTACACCTTGTGACCATAATGACCTCAGCACTTGGGTGGTATGCATGATGTGGCACCCTGCCAGCAGGGTGTGATGGGGCCAATGGACACCCCGTGGTTGTGACAGCCTGTCAACACGGGTGACCCATGTGAGGTGGCTTTTTGCCGGGCAGGGTGTGACTGAGCTGAGGTGACATCTGGCAGCCATTACAGCCTCACCACATGGGTGACCCATGCGTGGTGGCATCCTGTTGGGCTGGATGTGCCTGGGCCTAGGTGACAGCCGGTTGCCATGAGGGCCATGCCACAAGTGTGACCCTTGTGAGATGGCACTCTGGTGGGTGGGGTGTGCATGGGCCTAGGTGCCACGTGGTGGCTGAGAGGGCCTCGCAACCCAGGTGACCCTCACGAGATGGCACCCTGCCTGATGGGATGTGCCCAATTCAAGGTGATACCTGATGGTCATGACAGCATCACCACATGCATGGCATGCGCAAGGTGGTACACTGTTGGGCTGTGTTTGATAATCCTAGGTGACACCCTGTGGCCATCATGGCCTTGCCATGTGGGTGGCATGCATGAAGTGGCTCCAGGCCGCACATGGTGTCCCTGGGCTGAGGTGAGACCTGGCAACACTGACGGCCTCACCACATGGCTTACACATGTAAGGTGGCACCCCACAGGGTGGATGTGCCTGGGCTGAGGTGAGGCCTGATATCCCTGGTGGCCTCACCACATGGGTGAATCACATGAGTTGACACCCCACCAGGCAGGGTGTGGTGTGGCTGAAGTGACACCCAGCAGCTGTAATGGCCTTGCAATGTGGGTGGAAGCTGCAAAGTGCCACCGCTCTGGGCAGGGTGTAAGGGTGCCGAGGTGACCCATGGTGCTGTGATGGCCCAGCTCCATGGGTGGCAAGTGCAAGGTTGCACCCCACCAGGTGGGGTGTTACAGGGCCGAGGTGGCACCTGGTGTCTGTGATGGCCTCACCACTTGGGTGGCACACACATGGTAGCACCCTGCCAGGCAAGGTGCGATAGGGTCAATGGACACCCTGTGGCTGTGACAGCCTTGCAACCCTGGTGACCTATACTAGGTGGCTTCCTGCTGGCAGGTTGTGACCGAGCTGAGGTGACACCCGGCAGCAGTGATGGCCTTGCCACATGGGTGACCTGCAAGAGGTGGCACCATGCTGTGTGGGTTGTGACCAGGCCAAGGTGACACCTGGTGGCCATGACAGCCTCACCACAATCGTAGCAAGTGTGAGATTGCACCCTGCAGGCTGCAGTGTGACCAGGCCAAAGTGATCCACAGCAGCTGTGAGAGCCACATCACATGGGTGACCCTTGCAAAGTGGCACCCCGTTAGGTGGTGTGTGACTGGTCCAAGGTGATGCCCAGTGGCCATGAGGACCTCACCACATGGGTGACCCACATGAGCTGGCACCCTGCCTGGCAGGGTGTAACCAGGCCAAGGTGACATCTGGTGGCATAGAGGTGCTCACAACGTGAGTAACCATGCGAGGTGGCATCTCACATGGTGGGGTATGCCCGGGTTGAGGTGACACACTTTGACCGAGACAGACTTGCAGCACAGGTGGCATGCACCAGGTGACACCCCACTGTGCAGTGTGTGATCGGGCTGAGGTGACACCTGGTGGCTGTGATGGTCTCGTCCTGAGGGAAGCACATGCTAGTTGACACCCTGGCAGGTGGGTATTGACCAGGAAGAGGTGACACCCAGTGGCCGTGATGGCCTCACTACATGGGGGACACACAAGAGATGACATGGTGCCAGGTGTGGTGTCACAGGGACAAGGTGGCACCTAGTGGTGTGATTGCCTAGCTATGCGGGTGGCACATCAAGGTGGCAGCTGGCAGGGTGGGGAATGATGGGGCTGAAGTGACACCCGGTGGCCATGATGGCCTAGCCATGTGAGTAGCATGCACTATGTAGCACCCCATGGGGCAGTGTCTGAGTGGGCTTAGGTGACACCTCGCGGCCTTGATAGCCTCACCATGCTGGTGACATGGGTGAGGTAGCACCTTGCCTGGTGGGGTGTGACGTGGCTGAGATGACACATGGTGGTCATGATCCCTTGCCTCTTAGGTGGCTCCAGCGTGGTGGCACCCTGCTGTGAAAGCTATGAAGGGGTCAAGGTGACATCCCATGGCTATGACAGCCTCACCACATGGGTGACCCAAGTGAGGTGGCTCCCCACAAGACATGGTGTGACTGAGCTAAGCTGTCACCCAGTGGCAGTGATGGCTTCTCCATGCAGGTGACCCATACGAGGTGGTACCCCACTGGGTGGTGTGTGAAGCAACCAAGGTGACACCCAGCAGCTGTGAGGGCGTCATCACGTGGGTGATCTGTGCATGTTGGCTCCCCACCAGGCAGTGTGTGCTCAGGCAGAGGAGACATCTGGCAGCCATGACAGCCTCACCATGCAGTTGACCTTTGCCAGGTGGCAACCTGCGGGATGGGGTGTGACCATGCAGACGTGACACCCAGCAGTGTGACCACCTTGCCATGCAGGTGCCATGTTGAGGTGACATTCTCCTGGGCAGGGAGTGACGCGGCTGAATATTGGTGGCCGTGAGTGCTGCACCATGTGGGTGGCACATGCTAGGTGACATCCCAATGGGCAAGGTGTACCCAGGCCGAGGTGACACTCAGTGGCTGTGAAGGCCTCACAACACAGGTGACCCATGCGATTTGGAATCCTGCATGGTGTGTTGTGACTGGGTTGACATGACACAGCGACCACATTGGACTTGCAATGTGGGTGGCATGCGTGAGGTTAGCCCTGCCAGGTAGGGTGTGATTGGGCTGAGGTGACACCCGGCAGCCATGATGGGCTTGCCACATGGATGGCACACAAGAGATGACACCCCACTGGGCATGGTGTCATGGGGATGAGGTAAAACACTATGGCCGTTACTGCCTCACCATGTGGGTAGCA
Organism: Hippopotamus amphibius kiboko; assembly: GCF_030028045.1. NCBI lineage: Eukaryota > Metazoa > Chordata > Mammalia > Artiodactyla > Hippopotamidae > Hippopotamus > Hippopotamus amphibius. Next base: position 104,818,346 of record NC_080188.1, on the reverse strand, counting down.
CATGTGAGGTCGCACCCTACCAGGCCTAGAGTGATGGGGCCAAAGTGAAACATGGTGGCTGAGATGACTTGCCACGTGGGTGGCTAGCACGAGGTGGCACCCAGCTGTGCGTGGTGTGAACGGGCCAAAATGACACCTGGAAGCTGTGACAGCCTCGCCACGCTGGTTACCACTGTGTGGTGGCATCCCACTGGGTGGTGTATGACTGGGCCAAGGTGACAACCAGCAGCCATGAAGGCCTCACTACATGGGTGACATTCGTGAGTTGAAACCCCACTGGGTGGTGTGTGCCCAGGCCTAGGTGAAACATGGCGGCCGTGAGGGCCTCAACACACTGGTGACCCGCATGAGGTGGTATCCTGCTGGGTGGGGTGTGCCCATGCCGAGGTGACACCTGGTTGCTATGATTGCCCTGCAACGTGGGTTACCAGTGCTGGGTGGGGTGCACCCAGGTTGAGGTGACACATGGTTTATGTGACAGATGAGCAATATGGGTGGCATGTGTAAGGTGACACTCCACTGGGGAGGGTGTGACCAGGCTGAGGTGACACCTTGTGGCTGTGATGGCCTTGCCATGTGGTTGGCATGTACGAGGTAGCACCCCACCAGGTAGGGAGTGATGGGGCTGAGGTTCCACCAGGCCACTGTAATGTCCTCAACATGCGGGTGACCAATGAGAGGTAGCATCCCACCAGGTGGGGTGTGCCCAGGCCTAGGTGACACCTGGCAGCCATGATGGCCTCACATTTCAGGTGACTCGTGCGAAGTGGCATTGCACACGGCGAGGTGCACCTGGGTTGAGGTGACACCTGATGACTGTGATGGACTCACCACACGGGTGGCTTGCATGAGGTGACACACTGGAGGACAGAGTGTGATTGAGCTAAGGTGACACCTGGTGGCTGTGGTGTCCTCATCACATGGGTGGCATGCAAGAGATGACACCCCACCAGGTGTGGTGTCATGGGGATGAGGTGACAGCTAGTGGCCTGACTGCATTGTCATGTGGGTGGCACATGTGAGGTAGCACCCCATCAGATAGGCAGGTTGGGGCCGAGGTGACACATGGTGGCTGTGACGGCCTCACCACATGGGTGACCTGCATGAGGTGGCATTCCACCATGAGGCGTGTGTCTGGGCCATTTTGACACCCAGTGGCTGTGATGTCCTCACCACGTGGGTGGCTCATGCAAGGTTTTACCCTGCCAGGTGGTGTGTCATGGGGCTGAGGTGACACACCATGGTCATGATGACCTTGCCATGCTGGTGACATATGTGAGGTGGTACCTGACCTGGTGGAGATTGACAGGATTGAAGTGACACCTGGCGGCCATGATGGGTTTGCCACACAGGTGACCCGTGTGAGGTGGCCCCCTGATGGGTGGAGTGCAATGGGGCTGAGGTGACACCTGGTGGCTGTGACGGCCTTGCCATGTGGGTGGCCTGTATGAGGTAGCACCCCAACAGGTAGGGAGTGATGGGGCCAATTTCCACCAGGCCACAGTAATGTCCTCAACATGCGGGTGACCAATGAGATGTAGCATCCCACCAAGTGGGGTGTGCCCAGGCCTAGGTGACACCTGGCAGTGTGTTGGCCTCACCACATGGGTGACCCTGGCAGGCTGGAACCCCACTGGGCAGGTGTTTCTGGGCCAAGGTCAAACACAGGTCCTGTGATGGCCTCACCACATGGGTGGCACCCCACCAGGTTGGGTGTGCCCAGGCCAAGGTGACACTCAGGGGCCATGACAGCCTTACCACGTGGGTGACCAGTGTGATGTGGCAACCTGTTGGGCAGCACATGACTGTGCCAAAGTGACACCTGGTCGCTGTGATGGCCTCACCATGCAGGTGACCTGTACAAGGCCTCACCGCAAGGGTGGCATGCATGAGGTTGCTCTCCACTGGGCAGAGTGTCCCAAGGCCGAGGTGACACCTGGTGGCCATGATGGCCTCACCATGCGGGTGGCACATGTGGAGTGGCATCCCTCTGGGTGGGATTTGCCCAGGCCAAGGTCAAACCCCACTTCCATTATGGCCTCAATACGTGGGTGACCCACATGAGGTTGCACCCAGCTGGGCAGGTTGTGCCAGTTCTGAGGTGAAACCCAGTGGGCATGAAGGCCTAGCCACACGGGAGACCCACACATGGTGGCACACAGCCAGGCAGTGTGTAACTGGGCCGAGGTGACACCCAGTGACCATTACGGCCTTGCCTCATGGGTGATATGTGTAAAGTGGCACTCTGTGGGGTGGGGTGTGACCAGGCCTAAGTGACACCCTGGCCATGAGGGTCTTGCAACGTGCATCACCTGCATGATGTGGCTCCCCACTGGGCAGGGTGTGAAGTAGCCGAGGTGAAACTCGGCCTCCTGAGCACATCGCCATGCAGGTGGCATGTGCGAAGTGTCACCGTGATGGGTGGGGTGTGACCAGGTCTAGGTGACACCCAGCTGCCATGCAGGCCTCATCAGTCAGATGCACCACAGTATGTGGCACTCCTCCAGTTGGTGTGTGCCCAGGCGCAAGTGAATCCCAGCATTCATGAGGGCATCAACATGTGGGTGACCCATGCGAGGTGGCAGCCCCCAGGTGATGTGTGACTGGGCTGAGGTGAAACCCAATGGAATGTCAGCCTCACCACATAGGTGACCCTGGTGTGGTGGCATCCCACCAGGCGGCATGTGCCCAGGCCAAGGTCAAACACAGCTTCTGTGATGGCCTTGCCACTCGGGTGACAGGTGCAAGGTGGCTCCCCATCAGGTGGCATGTGCCTGGGCTGAGGTGACAGCCAGCAGCTATGATGTACTTGCCACGTGGGTTACCTATGTGAGGTGGCACCCCACTGGGTGGATATGCCCAGGTTGATGTGACACCTGGCAGCCCTGATGTCCTCAGCACGTGGGTGACTGATGTGAGGTGGCACCCTGCTAGGTGGGGTGTGATGGATCTGAGGTGACATCTGGCAGCCATAATGGCCTTGCAACATGGGTGGCACATGCAAAGTGGCACACTGCAGGTGGGAGGTGAGGGGGTGTAGGTGACACCCAGTGGCTTTGACGGTGCAGCTATGTGTGTGACAAGTGCAAGGGTGCACCCATCTGGGTGGCGTGTTACTGGACCGAGGTTACACCTTGTGACCATAATGACCTCAGCACTTGGGTGGTATGCATGATGTGGCACCCTGCCAGCAGGGTGTGATGGGGCCAATGGACACCCCGTGGTTGTGACAGCCTCTCAACACGGGTGACCCATGTGAGGTGGCTTTTTGCCGGGCAGGGTGTGACTGAGCTGAGGTGACATCTGGCAGCCATTACAGCCTCACCACATGGGTGACCCATGCGTGGTGGCATCCTGTTGGGCTGGATGTGCCTGGGCCTAGGTGACAGCCGGTTGCCATGAGGGCCATGCCACAAGTGTGACCCTTGTGAGATGGCACTCTGGTGGGTGGGGTGTGCATGGGCCTAGGTGCCACGTGGTGGCTGAGAGGGCCTCGCAACCCAGGTGACCCTCACGAGATGGCACCCTGCCTGATGGGATGTGCCCAATTCAAGGTGATACCTGATGGTCATGACAGCATCACCACATGCATGGCATGCGCAAGGTGGTACACTGTTGGGCTGTGTTTGATAATCCTAGGTGACACCCTGTGGCCATCATGGCCTTGCCATGTGGGTGGCATGCATGAAGTGGCTCCAGGCCGCACATGGTGTCCCTGGGCTGAGGTGAGACCTGGCAACACTGACGGCCTCACCACATGGCTTACACATGTAAGGTGGCACCCCACAGGGTGGATGTGCCTGGGCTGAGGTGAGGCCTGATATCCCTGGTGGCCTCACCACATGGGTGAATCACATGAGTTGACACCCCACCAGGCAGGGTGTGGTGTGGCTGAAGTGACACCCAGCAGCTGTAATGGCCTTGCAATGTGGGTGGAAGCTGCAAAGTGCCACCGCTCTGGGCAGGGTGTAAGGGTGCCGAGGTGACCCATGGTGCTGTGATGGCCCAGCTACATGGGTGGCAAGTGCAAGGTTGCACCCCACCAGGTGGGGTGTTACAGGGCCGAGGTGGCACCTGGTGTCTGTGATGGCCTCACCACTTGGGTGGCACACACATGGTAGCACCCTGCCAGGCAAGGTGCGATAGGGTCAATGGACACCCTGTGGCTGTGACAGCCTTGCAACCCTGGTGACCTATACTAGGTGGCTTCCTGCTGGCAGGTTGTGACCGAGCTGAGGTGACACCCGGCAGCAGTGATGGCCTTGCCACATGGGTGACCTGCAAGAGGTGGCACCATGCTGTGTGGGTTGTGACCAGGCCAAGGTGACACCTGGTGGCCATGACAGCCTCACCACAATCGTAGCAAGTGTGAGATTGCACCCTGCAGGCTGCAGTGTGACCAGGCCAAAGTGATCCACAGCAGCTGTGAGAGCCACATCACATGGGTGACCCTTGCAAAGTGGCACCCCGTTAGGTGGTGTGTGACTGGTCCAAGGTGATGCCCAGTGGCCATGAGGACCTCACCACATGGGTGACCCACATGAGCTGGCACCCTGCCTGGCAGGGTGTAACCAGGCCAAGGTGACATCTGGTGGCATAGAGGTGCTCACAACGTGAGTAACCATGCGAGGTGGCATCTCACATGGTGGGGTATGCCCGGGTTGAGGTGACACACTTTGACCGAGACAGACTTGCAGCACAGGTGGCATGCACCAGGTGACACCCCACTGTGCAGTGTGTGATCGGGCTGAGGTGACACCTGGTGGCTGTGATGGTCTCGTCCTGAGGGAAGCACATGCTAGTTGACACCCTGGCAGGTGGGTATTGACCAGGAAGAGGTGACACCCAGTGGCCGTGATGGCCTCACTACATGGGGGACACACAAGAGATGACATGGTGCCAGGTGTGGTGTCACAGGGACAAGGTGGCACCTAGTGGTGTGATTGCCTAGCTATGCGGGTGGCACATCAAGGTGGCACCTGGCAGGGTGGGGAATGATGGGGCTGAAGTGACACCCGGTGGCCATGATGGCCTAGCCATGTGAGTAGCATGCACTATGTAGCACCCCATCGGGCAGTGTCTGAGTGGGCTTAGGTGACACCTCGCGGCCTTGATAGCCTCACCATGCTGGTGACATGGGTGAGGTAGCACCTTGCCTGGTGGGGTGTGACGTGGCTGAGATGACACATGGTGGTCATGATCCCTTGCCTCTTAGGTGGCTCCAGCGTGGTGGCACCCTGCTGTGAAAGCTATGAAGGGGTCAAGGTGACATCCCATGGCTATGACAGCCTCACCACATGGGTGACCCAAGTGAGGTGGCTCCCCACAAGACATGGTGTGACTGAGCTAAGCTGTCACCCAGTGGCAGTGATGGCTTCTCCATGCAGGTGACCCATACGAGGTGGTACCCCACTGGGTGGTGTGTGAAGCAACCAAGGTGACACCCAGCAGCTGTGAGGGCCTCATCACGTGGGTGATCTCTGCATGGTGGCTCCCCACCAGGCAGTGTGTGCTCAGGCAGAGGAGACATCTGGCAGCCATGACAGCCTCACCATGCAGTTGACCTTTGCCAGGTGGCAACCTGCGGGATGGGGTGTGACCATGCAGACGTGACACCCAGCAGTGTGACCACCTTGCCATGCAGGTGCCATGTTGAGGTGACATTCTACTGGGCAGGGAGTGACGCGGCTGAATATTGGTGGCCGTGAGTGCTGCACCATGTGGGTGGCACATGCTAGGTGACATCCCAATGGGCAAGGTGTACCCAGGCCGAGGTGACACTCAGTGGCTGTGAAGGCCTCACAACACAGGTGACCCATGCGATTTGGAATCCTGCATGGTGTGTTGTGACTGGGTTGACATGACACAGCGACCACATTGGACTTGAAATGTGGGTGGCATGCGTGAGGTTAGCCCTGCCAAGTAGGGTGTGATTGGGCTGAGGTGACACCCGGCAGCCATGATGGGCTTGCCACATGGATGGCACACAAGAGATGACACCCCACTGGTCATGGTGTCATGCGGATGAGGTAAAACACTATGGCCGTTACTGCCTCACCATGTGGGTAGCACATGTGAGGTCGCACCCTACCAGGCCTAGAGTGATGGGGCCAAAGTGAAACATGGTGGCTGAGATGACTTGCCACGTGGGTGGCTAGCACGAGGTGGCACCCAGCTGTGCGTGGTGTGAATGGGCCAAAATGACACCTGGCAGCTGTGACAGCCTCGCCACGCTGGTTACCGCTGTGTGGTGGCATCCCACTGGGTGGTGTATGACTGGGCCAAGGTGACAACCAGCAGCCATGAAGGCCTCACTGCATGGGTGACATTCGTGAGTTGAAACCCCACTGGGTGGGGTGTGCCCAGGCCTAGGTGAAACATGGCGGCCGTGAGGGACTCAACACACTGGTGACCCACATGAGGTGGTATCCTGCTGGGTGGGGTGTGCCCATGCCGAGGTGACACCTGGTTGCTATGATTGCCCTGCAACGTGGGTTACCAGTGCTGGGTGGGGTGCACCCAGGTTGAGGTGACACATGGTTTATGTGACAGATGAGCAATATGGGTGGCATGTGTAAGGTGACACTCCACTGGGGAGGGTGTGACCAGGCTGAGGTGACACCTTGTGGCTGTGATGGCCTTGCCATGTGGTTGGCATGTACGAGGTAGCACCCCACCAGGTAGGGAGTGATGGGGCCGAGGTTCCACCAGGCCACTGTAATGTCCTCAACATGCGAGTGACCAATGAGAGGTAGCATCCCACCAGGTGGGGTGTGCCCAGGCCTAGGTGACACCTGGCAGCCATGATGGCCTCACATTTCAGGTGACTCGTGCAAAGTGGCATTGCACACGGCGAGGTGCACCTGGGTTGAGGTGACACCTGATGACTGTGATGGACTCACCACACGGGTGGCTTGCATGAGGTGACACACTGGAGGACAGAGTGTGATTGAGCTAAGGTGACACCTGGTGGCTGTGGTGTCCTCATCACATGGGTGGCATGCAAGAGATGACACCCCACCAGGTGTGGTGTCATGGGGATGAGGTGACAGCTAGGGGCTGTGACTGCATTGTCATGTGGGTGGCACATGTGAGGTAGCACCCCATCAGGTTGGCAGAGTTGGGGCCGAGGTGACACATGGTGGCTGTGACGGCCTCACCACATGGGTGACCTGCATGAGGTGGCATTCCACCATGAGGCGTGTGTCTGGGCCATTTTGACACCCAGTGGCTGTGATGTCCTCACCACGCGGGTGGCTCATGCAAGTTTTCACCATGCCAGGTGGTGTGTCATGGGGCTGAGGTGACACACCATGGTCATGATGACCTTGCCATGCTGGTGACATATGTGAGGTGGTACCTGACCTGGTGGAGATTGTCAGGACTGAAGTGACACCTGGCGGCCATGATGGGTTTGCCACACAGGTGACCCGTGTGAGGTGGCCCCCTGATGGGTGGAGTGCAATGGGGCTGAGGTGACACCTGGTGGCTGTGACGGCCTTGCCATGTGGGTGGCCTGTATGAGGTAGCACCCCACCAGGTAGGGAGTGATGGGGCCGAGTTTCCACCAGGCCACAGTAATGTCCTGAACATGCGGGTGACCAATGAGATGTAGCATCCCACCAGGTGAGGTGTGCCCAGGCCTAGGTGACACCTGGCAGTGTGTTGGCCTCACCACATGGGTGACCCTGGCAGGCTGGAACCCCACTGGGCAGGTGTTTCTGGGCCAAGGTCAAACACAGGTCCTGTGATGGCCTCACCACATGGGTGGCACCCCACCAGGTTGGGTGTGCCCAGGCCAAGGTGACACTCAGGGGCCATGACAGCCTTACCACGTGGGTGACCAGTGTGATGTGGCAACCTGTTGGGCAGCACATGACTGTGCCAAAGTGACACCTGGTGGCTGTGATGGCCTCACCATGCAGGTGACCTGTACAAGGCCTCACCGCAAGGGTGGCATGCATGAGGTTGCTCTCCACTGGGCAGAGTGTCCCAAGGCCGAGGTGACACCTGGTGGCCATGATGGCCTCACCATGCGGGTGGCACATGTGGAGTGGCATCCCTCTGGGTGGGATTTGCCCAGGCCAAGGTCAAACCCCACTTCCATTATGGCCTCAATACGTGGGTGACCCACATGAGGTTGCACCCAGCTGGGCAGGTTGTGCCAGTTCTGAGGTGAAACCCAGTGGGCATGAAGGCCTAGCCACACGGGAGACCCACACATGGTGGCACACAGCCAGGCAGTGTGTAACTGGGCCGAGGTGACACCCAGTGACCATTACGGCCTTGCCTCATGGGTGATATGTGTAAAGTGGCACTCTGTGGGGTGGGGTGTGACCAGGCCTAAGTGACACCCTGGCCATGAGGGTCTTGCAACGTGCATCACCTGCATGATGTGGCTCCCCACTGGGCAGGGTGTGAAGTAGCCGAGGTGAAACTCGGCCTCCTGAGCACATCGCCATGCAGGTGGCATGTGCGAAGTGTCACCGTGATGGGTGGGGTGTGACCAGGTCTAGGTGACACCCAGCTGCCATGCAGGCCTCATCAGGCAGATGCACCACAGTATGTGGCACTCCTCCAGTTGGTGTGTTCCCAGGCGCAAGTGAATCCCAGCATTCATGAGGGCATCAACATGTGGGTGACCCATGCGAGGTGGCAGCCCCCAGGTGATGTGTGACTGGGCTGAGGTGAAACCCAATGGAATGTCAGCCTCACCACATAGGTGACCCTGGTGTGGTGGCATCCCACCAGGCGGCATGTGCCCAGGCCAAGGTCAAACACAGCTTCTGTGATGGCCTTGCCACTCGGGTGACAGGTGCAAGGTGGCTCCCCATCAGGTGGCATGTGCCTGGGCTGAGGTGACAGCCAGCAGCTATGATGTACTTGCCACGTGGGTTACCTATGTGAGGTGGCACCCCACTGGGTGGATATGCCCAGGTTGATGTGACACCTGGCAGCCCTGATGTCCTCAGCACGTGGGTGACTGATGTGAGGTGGCACCCTGCTAGGTGGGGTGTGATGGATCTGAGGTGACATCTGGCAGCCATAATGGCCTTGCAACATGGGTGGCACATGCAAAGTGGCACACTGCAGGTGGGAGGTGAGGGGGTGTAGGTGACACCCAGTGGCTTTGACGGTGCAGCTATGTGTGGGACAAGTGCAAGGGTGCACCCATCTGGGTGGCGTGTTACTGGACCGAGGTTACACCTTGTGACCATAATGACCTCAGCACTTGGGTGGTATGCATGATGTGGCACCCTGCCAGCAGGGTGTGATGGGGCCAATGGACACCCCGTGGTTGTGACAGCCTCTCAACACGGGTGACCCATGTGAGGTGGCTTTTTGCCGGGCAGGGTGTGACTGAGCTGAGGTGACATCTGGCAGCCATTACAGCCTCACCACATGGGTGACCCATGCGTGGTGGCATCCTGTTGGGCTGGATGTGCCTGGGCCTAGGTGACAGCCGGTTGCCATGAGGGCCATGCCACAAGTGTGACCCTTGTGAGATGGCACTCTGGTGGGTGGGGTGTGCATGGGCCTAGGTGCCACGTGGTGGCTGAGAGGGCCTCGCAACCCAGGTGACCCTCACGAGATGGCACCCTGCCTGATGGGATGTGCCCAATTCAAGGTGATACCTGATGGTCATGACAGCATCACCACATGCATGGCATGCGCAAGGTGGTACACTGTTGGGCTGTGTTTGATAATCCTAGGTGACACCCTGTGGCCATCATGGCCTTGCCATGTGGGTGGCATGCATGAAGTGGCTCCAGGCCGCACATGGTGTCCCTGGGCTGAGGTGAGACCTGGCAACACTGACGGCCTCACCACATGGCTTACACATGTAAGGTGGCACCCCACAGGGTGGATGTGCCTGGGCTGAGGTGAGGCCTGATATCCCTGGTGGCCTCACCACATGGGTGAATCACATGAGTTGACACCCCACCAGGCAGGGTGTGGTGGGGATGAAGTGACACCCAGCAGCTGTAATGGCCTTGCAATGTGGGTGGAAGCTGCAAAGTGCCACCGCTCTGGGCAGGGTGTAAGGGTGCCGAGGTGACCCATGGTGCTGTGATGGCCCAGCTACATGGGTGGCAAGTGCAAGGTTGCACCCCACCAGGTGGGGTGTTACAGGGCCGAGGTGGCACCTGGTGTCTGTGATGGCCTCACCACTTGGGTGGCACACACATGGTAGCACCCTGCCAGGCAAGGTGCGATAGGGTCAATGGACACCCTGTGGCTGTGACAGCCTTGCAACCCTGGTGACCTATACTAGGTGGCTTCCTGCTGGCAGGTTGTGACCGAGCTGAGGTGACACTCAGCAGCAGTGATGGCCTTGCCACATGGGTGACCTGCAAGAGGTGGCACCATGCTGTGTGGGTTGTGACCAGGCCAAGGTGACACCTGGTGGCCATGACAGCCTCACCACAATCGTAGCAAGTGTGAGATTGCACCCTGCAGGCTGCAGTGTGACCAGGCCAAAGTGATCCACAGCAGCTGTGAGAGCCACATCACATGGGTGACCCTTGCAAAGTGGCACCCCGTTAGGTGGTGTGTGACTGGTCCAAGGTGATGCCCAGTGGCCATGAGGACCTCACCACATGGGTGACCCACATGAGCTGGCACCCTGCCTGGCAGGGTGTAACCAGGCCAAGGTGACATCTGGTGGCATAGAGGTGCTCACAACGTGAGTAACCATGCGAGGTGGCATCTCACATGGTGGGGTATGCCCGGGTTGAGGTGACACACTTTGACCGAGACAGACTTGCAGCACAGGTGGCATGCACCAGGTGACACCCCACTGTGCAGTGTGTGATCGGGCTGAGGTGACACCTGGTGGCTGTGATGGTCTCGTCCTGAGGGAAGCACATGCTAGTTGACACCCTGGCAGGTGGGTATTGACCAAGAAGAGGTGACACCCAGTGGCCGTGATGGCCTCACTACATGGGGGACACACAAGAGATGACATGGTGCCAGGTGTGGTGTCACAGGGACAAGGTGGCACCTAGTGGTGTGATTGCCTAGCTATGTGGGTGGCACATCAAGGTGGCACCTGGCAGGGTGGGGAATGACGGGGCTGAAGTGACACCCGGTGGCCATGATGGCCTAGCCATGTGAGTAGCATGCACTATGTAGCACCCCATCGGGCAGTGTCTGAGTGGGCTTAGGTGACACCTCGCGGCCTTGATAGCCTCACCATGCTGGTGACATGGGTGAGGTAGCACCTTGCCTGGTGGGGTGTGACGTGGCTGAGATGACACATGGTGGTCATGATCCCTTGCCTCTTAGGTGGCTCCAGCGTGGTGGCACCCTGCTGTGAAAGCTATGAAGGGGTCAAGGTGACATCCCATGGCTATGACAGCCTCACCACATGGGTGACCCAAGTGAGGTGGCTCCCCACAAGACATGGTGTGACTGAGCTAAGCTGTCACCCAGTGGCAGTGATGGCTTCTCCATGCAGGTGACCCATACGAGGTGGTACCCCACTGGGTGGTGTGTGAAGCAACCAAGGTGACACCCAGCAGCTGTGAGGGCCTCATCACGTGGGTGATCTGTGCATGGTGGCTCCCCACCAGGCAGTGTGTGCTCAGGCAGAGGAGACATCTGGCAGCCATGACAGCCTCACCATGCAGTTGACCTTTGCCAGGTGGCAACCTGCGGGATGGGGTGTGACCATGCAGACGTGACACCCAGCGGTGTGACCACCTTGCCATGCAGGTGCCATGTTGAGGTGACATTCTCCTGGGCAGGGAGTGACGCGGCTGAATATTGGTGGCCGTGAGTGCTGCACCATGTGGGTGGCACATGCTAGGTGACATCCCAATGGGCAAGGTGTACCCAGGCCGAGGTGACACTCAGTGGCTGTGAAGGCCTCACAACACAGGTGACCCATGCGATTTGGAATCCTGCATGGTGTGTTGTGACTGGGTTGACATGACACAGCGACCACATTGGACTTGCAATGTGGGTGGCATGCGTGAGGTTAGCCCTGCCAGGTAGGGTGTGATTGGGCTGAGGTGACACCCGGCAGCCATGATGGGCTTGCCACATGGATGGCACACAAGAGATGACACCCCACTGGGCATGGTGTCATGGGGATGAGGTAAAACACTATGGCCGTTACTGCCTCACCATGTGGGTAGCACATGTGAGGTCGCACCCTACCAGGCCTAGAGTGATGGGGCCAAAGTGAAACATGGTGGCTGAGATGACTTGCCACGTGGGTGGCTAGCACGAGGTGGCACCCAGCTGTGCGTGGTGTGAATGGGCCAAAATGACACCTGGCAGCTGTGACAGCCTCGCCACGCTGGTTACCGCTGTGTGGTGGCATCCCACTGGGTGGTGTATGACTGGGCCAAGGTGACAACCAGCAGCCATGAAGGCCTCACTACATGGGTGACATTCGTGAGTTGAAACCCCACTGGGTGGGGTGTGCCCAGGCCTAGGTGAAACATGGCGGCCGTGAGGGCCTCAACACACTGGTGACCCGCATGAGGTGGTATCCTGCTGGGTGGGGTGTGCCCATGCCGAGGTGACACCTGGTTGCTATGATTGCCCTGCAACGTGGGTTACCAGTGCTGGGTGGGGTGCACCCAGGTTGAGGTGACACATGGTTTATGTGACAGATGAGCAATATGGGTGGCATGTGTAAGGTGACACTCCACTGGGGAGGGTGTGACCAGGCTGAGGTGACACCTTGTGGCTGTGATGGCCTTGCCATGTGGTTGGCATGTACGAGGTAGCACCCCACCAGGTAGGGAGTGATGGGGCTGAGGTTCCACCAGGCCACTGTAATGTCCTCAACATGCGGGTGACCAATGAGAGGTAGCATCCCACCAGGTGGGGTGTGCCCAGGCCTAGGTGACACCTGGCAGCCATGATGGCCTCACATTTCAGGTGACTCGTGCGAAGTGGCATTGCACACGGCGAGGTGCACCTGGGTTGAGGTGACACCTGATGACTGTGATGGACTCACCACACGGGTGGCTTGCATGAGGTGACACACTGGAGGACAGAGTGTGATTGAGCTAAGGTGACACCTGGTGGCTGTGGTGTCCTCATCACATGGGTGGCATGCAAGAGATGACACCCCACCAGGTGTGGTGTCATGGGGATGAGGTGACAGCTAGTGGCCTGACTGCATTGTCATGTGGGTGGCACATGTGAGGTAGCACCCCATAAGATAGGCAGGTTGGGGCCGAGGTGACACATGGTGGCTGTGACGGCCTCACCACATGGGTGACCTGCATGAGGTGGCATTCCACCATGAGGCGTGTGTCTGGGCCATTTTGACACCCAGTGGCTGTGATGTCCTCACCACGCGGGTGGCTCATGCAAGGTTTCACCATGCCAGGTGGTGTGTCATGGGGCTGAGGTGACACACCATGGTCATGATGACCTTGCCATGCTGGTGACATATGTGAGGTGGTACCTGACCTGTTGGAGATTGACAGGACTGAAGTGACACCTGGCGGCCATGATGGGTTTGCCACACAGGTGACCCGTGTGAGGTGGCCCCCTGATGGGTGGAGTGCAATGGGGCTGAGGTGACACCTGGTGGCTGTGATGGCCTTGCCATGTGGGTGGCCTGTATGAGGTAGCACCCCACCAGGTAGGGAGTGATGGGGCCGAGTTTCCACCAGGCCACAGTAATGTCCTGAACATGCAGGTGACCAATGAGATGTAGCATCCCACCAGGTGAGGTGTGCCCAGGCCTAGGTGACACCTGGCAGTGTGTTGGCCTCACCACATGGGTGACCCTGGCAGGCTGGAACCCCACTGGGCAGGTGTTTGTGGGCCAAGGTCAAACACAGGTTCTGTGATGGCCTCACCACATGGGTGGCACCCCACTGGGTTGGGTGTGCCCAGGCCAAGGTGACACTCAGGGGCCATGACAGCCTTACCACGTGGGTGACCAGTGTGATGTGGCCACCTGTTGGGCAGCACATGACTGTGCCAAAGTGACACCTGGTGGCTGTGATGGCCTCACGATGCAGGTGACCTGTACAAGGCCTCACCGCATGGGTGGCATGCATGAGGTTGCTCTCCACTGGGCAGAGTGTCCCAAGGCCGAGGTGACACCTGCTGGCCATGATGGCCTCACCATGCGGATGGCACATGTGGAGTGGCATCCCTCTGGGTGGGATTTGCCCAGGCCAAGGTCAAACCCCACTTCCATTATGGCCTCAATACGTGGGTGACCCACATGAGGTTGCACCCAGCTGGGCAGGTTGTGCCAGTTCTGAGGTGAAACCCAGTGGGCATGAAGGCCTAGCCACACGGGAGACCCACACATGGTGGCACACAGCCATGCAGTGTGTAACTGGGCCGAGGTGACACCCAGTGACCATTACGGCCTTGCCTCATGGGTGATATGTGTAAAGTGGCACTCTGTGGGGTGGGGTGTGACCAGGCCTAAGTGACACCCTGGCCATGAGGGTCTTGCAACGTGCATCACCTGCATGATGTGGCTCCCCACTGGGCAGGGTGTGAAGTAGCCGAGGTGAAACTCGGCCTCCTGAGCACATTGCCATGCAGGTGGCATGTGTGAAGTGTCACCGTGATGGGTGGGGTGTGACCAGGTCTAGGTGACACCCAGCTGCCATGCAGGCCTCATCAGGCAGATGCACCACAGTATGTGGCACTCCTCCAGTTGGTGTGTGCCCAGGCGCAAGTGAATCCCAGCATTCATGAGGGCATCAACATGTGGGTGACCCATGCGAGGTGGCAGCCCCCAGGTGATGTGTGACTGGGCTGAGGTGAAACCCAATGGAATGTCAGCCTCACCACATAGGTGACCCTGGTGTGGTGGCATCCCACCAGGCGGCATGTGCCCAGGCCAATGTCAAACACAGCTTCTGTGATGGCCTGGCCACTCGGGTGACAGGTGCAAGGTGGCTCCCCATCAGGTGGCATGTGCCTGGGCTGAGGTGACAGCCAGCAGCTATGATGTACTTGCCACGTGGGTTACCTATGTGAGGTGGCACCCCACTGGGTGGATATGCCCAGGTTGATGTGACACCTGGCAGCCCTGATGTCCTCAGCACGTGGGTGACTGATGTGAGGTGGCACCCTGCTAGGTGGGGTGTGATGGATCTGAGGTGACATCTGGCAGCCATAATGGCCTTGCAACATGGGTGGCACATGCAAAGTGGCACACTGCAGGTGGGAGGTGAGGGGGTGTAGGTGACACTCAGTGGCTTTGACGGGGCAGCTATGTGTGTGACAAGTGCAAGGGTGCACCCATCTGGGTGGCGTGTTACTGGACCGAGGTTACACCTTGTGACCATAATGACCTCAGCACTTGGGTGGTATGCATGATGTGGCACCCTGCCAGCAGGGTGTGATGGGGCCAATGGACACCCCGTGGTTGTGACAGCCTCTCAACACGGGTGACCCATGTGAGGTGGCTTTTTGCCGGGCAGGGTGTGACTGAGCTGAGGTGACATCTGGCAGCCATTACAGCCTCACCACATGGGTGACCCATGCGTGGTGGCATCCTGTTGGGCTGGATGTGCCTGGGCCTAGGTGACAGCCGGTTGCCATGAGGGCCATGCCACAAGTGTGACCCTTGTGAGATGGCACTCTGGTGGGTGGGGTGTGCATGGGCCTAGGTGCCACGTGGTGGCTGAGAGGGCCTCGCAACCCAGGTGACCCTCACGAGATGGCACCCTGCCTGATGGGATGTGCCCAATTCAAGGTGATACCTGATGGTCATGACAGCATCACCACATGCATGGCATGCGCAAGGTGGTACACTGTTGGGCTGTGTTTGATAATCCTAGGTGACACCCTGTGGCCATCATGGCCTTGCCATGTGGGTGGCATGCATGAAGTGGCTCCAGGCCGCACATGGTGTCCCTGGGCTGAGGTGAGACCTGGCAACACTGACGGCCTCACCACATGGCTTACACATGTAAGGTGGCACCCCACAGGGTGGATGTGCCTGGGCTGAGGTGAGGCCTGATATCCCTGGTGGCCTCACCACATGGGTGAATCACATGAGTTGACACCCCACCAGGCAGGGTGTGGTGGGGATGAAGTGACACCCAGCAGCTGTAATGGCCTTGCAATGTGGGTGGAAGCTGCAAAGTGCCACCGCTCTGGGCAGGGTGTAAGGGTGCCGAGGTGACCCATGGTGCTGTGATGGCCCAGCTACATGGGTGGCAAGTGCAAGGTTGCACCCCACCAGGTGGGGTGTTACAGGGCCGAGGTGGCACCTGGTGTCTGTGATGGCCTCACCACTTGGGTGGCACACACATGGTAGCACCCTGCCAGGCAAGGTGCGATAGGGTCAATGGACACCCTGTGGCTGTGACAGCCTTGCAACCCTGGTGACCTATACTAGGTGGCTTCCTGCTGGCAGGTTGTGACCGAGCTGAGGTGACACCCGGCAGCAGTGATGGCCTTGCCACATGGGTGACCTGCAAGAGGTGGCACCATGCTGTGTGGGTTGTGACCAGGCCAAGGTGACACCTGGTGGCCATGACAGCCTCACCACAATCGTAGCAAGTGTGAGATTGCACCCTGCAGGCTGCAGTGTGACCAGGCCAAAGTGATCCACAGCAGCTGTGAGAGCCACATCACATGGGTGACCCTTGCAAAGTGGCACCCCGTTAGGTGGTGTGTGACTGGTCCAAGGTGATGCCCAGTGGCCATGAGGACCTCACCACATGGGTGACCCACATGAGCTGGCACCCTGCCTGGCAGGGTGTAACCAGGCCAAGGTGACATCTGGTGGCATAGAGGTGCTCACAACGTGAGTAACCATGCGAGGTGGCATCTCACATGGTGGGGTATGCCCGGGTTGAGGTGACACACTTTGACCGAGACAGACTTGCAGCACAGGTGGCATGCACCAGGTGACACCCCACTGTGCAGTGTGTGATCGGGCTGAGGTGACACCTGGTGGCTGTGATGGTCTCGTCCTGAGGGAAGCACATGCTAGTTGACACCCTGGCAGGTGGGTATTGACCAGGAAGAGGTGACACCCAGTGGCCGTGATGGCCTCACTACATGGGGGACACACAAGAGATGACATGGTGCCAGGTGTGGTGTCACAGGGACAAGGTGGCACCTAGTGGTGTGATTGCCTAGTTTGCGGGTGGCACATCAAATTGGCAGCTGGCAGGGTGGGGAATGATGGGGCTGAAGTGACACCCGGTGGCCATGATGGCCTAGCCATGTGAGTAGCATGCACTATGTAGCACCCCATGGGGCAGTGTCTGAGTGGGCTTAGGTGACACCTCGCGGCCTTGATAGCCTCACCATGCTGGTGACATGGGTGAGGTAGCACCTTGCCTGGTGGGGTGTGACGTGGCTGAGATGACACATGGTGGTCATGATCCCTTGCCTCTTAGGTGGCTCCAGCGTGGTGGCACCCTGCTGTGAAAGCTATGAAGGGGTCAAGGTGACATCCCATGGCTATGACAGCCTCACCACATGGGTGACCCAAGTGAGGTGGCTCCCCACAAGACATGGTGTGACTGAGCTAAGCTGTCACCCAGTGGCAGTGATGGCTTCTCCATGCAGGTGACCCATACGAGGTGGTACCCCACTGGGTGGTGTGTGAAGCAACCAAGGTGACACCCAGCAGCTGTGAGGGCCTCATCACGTGGGTGATCTGTGCATGGTGGCTCCCCACCAGGCAGTGTGTGCTCAGGCAGAGGAGACATCTGGCAGCCATGACAGCCTCACCATGCAGTTGACCTTTGCCAGGTGGCAACCTGCGGGATGGGGTGTGACCATGCAGACGTGACACCCAGCGGTGTGACCACCTTGCCATGCAGGTGCCATGTTGAGGTGACATTCTCCTGGGCAGGGAGTGACGCGGCTGAATATTGGTGGCCGTGAGTGCTGCACCATGTGGGTGGCACATGCTAGGTGACATCCCAATGGGCAAGGTGTACCCAGGCCGAGGTGACACTCAGTGGCTGTGAAGGCCTCACAACACAGGTGACCCATGCGATTTGGAATCCTGCATGGTGTGTTGTGACTGGGTTGACATGACACAGCGACCACATTGGACTTGCAATGTGGGTGGCATGCGTGAGGTTAGCCCTGCCAGGTAGGGTGTGATTGGGCTGAGGTGACACCCGGCAGCCATGATGGGCTTGCCACATGGATGGCACACAAGAGATGACACCCCACTGGGCATGGTGTCATGGGGATGAGGTAAAACACTATGGCCGTTACTGCCTCACCATGTGGGTAGCACATGTGAGGTCGCACCCTACCAGGCCTAGAGTGATGGGGCCAAAGTGAAACATGGTGGCTGAGATGACTTGCCACGTGGGTGGCTAGCACGAGGTGGCACCCAGCTGTGCGTGGTGTGAACGGGCCAAAATGACACCTGGCAGCTGTGACAGCCTCGCCACGCTGGTTACCGCTGTGTGGTGGCATCCCACTGGGTGGTGTATGACTGGGCCAAGGTGACAACCAGCAGCCATGAAGGCCTCACTACATGGGTGACATTCGTGAGTTGAAACCCCACTGGGTGGGGTGTGCCCAGGCCTAGGTGAAACATGGCGGCCGTGAGGGCCTCAACACACTGGTGACCCGCATGAGGTGGTATCCTGCTGGGTGGGGTGTGCCCATGCCGAGGTGACACCTGGTTGCTATGATTGCCCTGCAACGTGGGTTACCAGTGCTGGGTGGGGTGCACCCAGGTTGAGGTGACACATGGTTTATGTGACAGATGAGCAATATGGGTGGCATGTGTAAGGTGACACTCCACTGGGGAGGGTGTGACCAGGCTGAGGTGACACCTTGTGGCTGTGATGGCCTTGCCATGTGGTTGGCATGTACGAGGTAGCACCCCACCAGGTAGGGAGTGATGGGGCTGAGGTTCCACCAGGCCACTGTAATGTCCTAAACATGCGGGTGACCAATGAGAGGTAGCATCCCACCAGGTGGGGTGTGCCCAGGCCTAGGTGACACCTGGCAGCCATGATGGCCTCACATTTCAGGTGACTCGTGCGAAGTGGCATTGCACACGGCGAGGTGCACCTGGGTTGAGGTGACACCTGATGACTGTGATGGACTCACCACACGGGTGGCTTGCATGAGGTGACACACTGGAGGACAGAGTGTGATTGAGCTAAGGTGACACCTGGTGGCTGTGGTGTCCTCATCACATGGGTGGCATGCAAGAGATGACACCCCACCAGGTGTGGTGTCATGGGGATGAGGTGACAGCTAGTGGCCTGACTGCATTGTCATGTGGGTGGCACATGTGAGGTAGCACCCCATCAGATAGGCAGGTTGTGGCCGAGGTGACACATGGTGGCTGTGACGGCCTCACCACATGGGTGACCTGCATGAGGTGGCATTCCACCATGAGGCGTGTGTCTGGGCCATTTTGACACCCAGTGGCTGTGATGTCCTCACCACGTGGGTGGCTCATGCAAGGTTTTACCCTGCCAGGTGGTGTGTCATGGGGCTGAGGTGACACACCATGGTCATGATGACCTTGCCATGCTGGTGACATATGTGAGGTGGTACCTGACCTGGTGGAGATTGACAGGATTGAAGTGACACCTGGCGGCCATGATGGGTTTGCCACACAGGTGACCCGTGTGAGGTGGCCCCCTGATGGGTGGAGTGCAATGGGGCTGAGGTGACACCTGGTGGCTGTGACGGCCTTGCCATGTGGGTGGCCTGTATGAGGTAGCACCCCAACAGGTAGGGAGTGATGGGGCCAATTTCCACCAGGCCACAGTAATGTCCTCAACATGCGGGTGACCAATGAGATGTAGCATCCCACCAAGTGGGGTGTGCCCAGGCCTAGGTGACACCTGGCAGTGTGTTGGCCTCACCACATGGGTGACCCTGGCAGGCTGGAACCCCACTGGGCAGGTGTTTCTGGGCCAAGGTCAAACACAGGTCCTGTGATGGCCTCACCACATGGGTGGCACCCCACCAGGTTGGGTGTGCCCAGGCCAAGGTGACACTCAGGGGCCATGACAGCCTTACCACGTGGGTGACCAGTGTGATGTGGCAACCTGTTGGGCAGCACATGACTGTGCCAAAGTGACACCTGGTCGCTGTGATGGCCTCACCATGCAGGTGACCTGTACAAGGCCTCACCGCAAGGGTGGCATGCATGAGGTTGCTCTCCACTGGGCAGAGTGTCCCAAGGCCGAGGTGACACCTGGTGGCCATGATGGCCTCACCATGTGGGTGGCACATGTGGAGTGGCATCCCTCTGGGTGGGATTTGCCCAGGCCAAGGTCAAACCCCACTTCCATTATGGCCTCAATACGTGGGTGACCCACATGAGGTTGCACCCAGCTGGGCAGGTTGTGCCAGTTCTGAGGTGAAACCCAGTGGGCATGAAGGCCTAGCCACACGGGAGACCCACACATGGTGGCACACAGCCAGGCAGTGTGTAACTGGGCCGAGGTGACACCCAGTGACCATTACGGCCTTGCCTCATGGGTGATATGTGTAAAGTGGCACTCTGTGGGGTGGGGTGTGACCAGGCCTAAGTGACACCCTGGCCATGAGGGTCTTGCAACGTGCATCACCTGCATGATGTGGCTCCCCACTGGGCAGGTTTTGAAGTAGCCGAGGTGAAACTCGGCCTCCTGAGCACATCGCCATGCAGGTGGCATGTGCGAAGTGTCACCGTGATGGGTGGGGTGTGACCAGGTCTAGGTGACACCCAGCTGCCATGCAGGCCTCATCAGTCAGATGCACCACAGTATGTGGCACTCCTCCAGTTGGTGTGTGCCCAGGCGCAAGTGAATCCCAGCATTCATGAGGGCATCAACATGTGGGTGACCCATGCGAGGTGGCAGCCCCCAGGTGATGTGTGACTGGGCTGAGGTGAAACCCAATGGAATGTCAGCCTCACCACATAGGTGACCCTGGTGTGGTGGCATCCCACCAGGCGGCATGTGCCCAGGCCAAGGTCAAACACAGCTTCTGTGATGGCCTTGCCACTCGAGTGACAGGTGCAAGGTGGCTCCCCATCAGGTGGCATGTGCCTGGGCTGAGGTGACAGCCAGCAGCTATGATGTACTTGCCACGTGGGTTACCTATGTGAGGTGGCACCCCACTGGGTGGATATGCCCAGGTTGATGTGACACCTGGCAGCCCTGATGTCCTCAGCACGTGGGTGACTGATGTGAGGTGGCACCCTGCTAGGTGGGGTGTGATGGATCTGAGGTGACATCTGGCAGCCATAATGGCCTTGCAACATGGGTGGCACATGCAAAGTGGCACACTGCAGGTGGGAGGTGAGGGGGTGTAGGTGACACCCAGTGGCTTTGACGGTGCAGCTATGTGTGTGACAAGTGCAAGGGTGCACCCATTTGGGTTGCGTGTTACTGGACCGAGGTTACACCTTGTGACCATAATGACCTCAGCACTTGGGTGGTATGCATGATGTGGCACCCTGCCAGCAGGGTGTGATGGGGCCAATGGACACCCCGTGGTTGTGACAGCCTCTCAACACGGGTGACCCATGTGAGGTGGCTTTTTGCCGGGCAGGGTGTGACTGAGCTGAGGTGACATCTGGCAGCCATTACAGCCTCACCACATGGGTGACCTATGCGTGGTGGCATCCTGTTGGGCTGGATGTGCCTGGGCCTAGGTGACAGCCGGTTGCCATGAGGGCCATGCCACAAGTGTGACCCTTGTGAGATGGCACTCTGGTGGGTGGGGTGTGCATGGGCCTAGGTGCCACCTGGTGGCCGAGAGGGCCTCGCAACCCAGGTGACCCTCACGAGATGGCACCCTGCCTGATGGGATGTGCCCAATTCAAGGTGATACCTGATGGTCATGACAGCATCACCACATGCATGGCATGCGCAAGGTGGTACACTGTTGGGCTGTGTTTGATAATCCTAGGTGACACCCTGTGGCCATCATGGCCTTGCCATGTGGGTGGCATGCATGAAGTGGCTCCAGGCCGCACATGGTGTCCCTGGGCTGAGGTGAGACCTGGCAACACTGACGGCCTCACCACATGGCTTACACATGTAAGGTGGCACCCCACAGGGTGGATGTGCCTGGGCTGAGGTGAGGCCTGATATCCCTGGTGGCCTCACCACATGGGTGAATCACATGAGTTGACACCCCACCAGGCAGGGTGTGGTGGGGCTGAAGTGACACCCAGCAGCTGTAATGGCCTTTCAATGTGGGTGGAAGCTGCAAAGTGCCACCGCTCTGGGCAGGGTGTAAGGGTGCCGAGGTGACCCATGGTGCTGTGATGGCCCAGCTACATGGGTGGCAAGTGCAAGGTTGCACCCCACCAGGTGGGGTGTTACAGGGCCGAGGTGGCACCTGGTGTCTGTGATGGCCTCACCACTTGGGTGGCACACACATGGTAGCACCCTGCCAGGCAAGGTGCGATAGGGTCAATGGACACCCTGTGGCTGTGACAGCCTTGCAACCCTGGTGACCTATACTAGGTGGCTTCCTGCTGGCAGGTTGTGACCGAGCTGAGGTGACACCCGGCAGCAGTGATGGCCTTGCCACATGGGTGACCTGCAAGAGGTGGCACCATACTGTGTGGGTTGTGACCAGGCCAAGGTGACACCTGGTGGCCATGACAGCCTCACCACAATCGTAGCAAGTGTGAGATTGCACCCTGCAGGCTGCAGTGTGACCAGGCCAAAGTGATCCACAGCAGCTGTGAGAGCCACATCACATGGGTGACCCTTGCAAAGTGGCACCCCGTTAGGTGGTGTGTGACTGGTCCAAGGTGATGCCCAGTGGCCATGAGGACCTCACCACATGGGTGACCCACATGAGCTGGCACCCTGCCTGGCAGGGTGTAACCAGGCCAAGGTGACATCTGGTGGCATAGAGGTGCTCACAACGTGAGTAACCATGCGAGGTGGCATCTCACATGGTGGGGTATGCCCGGGTTGAGGTGACACACTTTGACCGAGACAGACTTGCAGCACAGGTGGCATGCACCAGGTGACACCCCACTGTGCAGTGTGTGATCGGGCTGAGGTGACACCTGGTGGCTGTGATGGTCTCGTCCTGAGGGAAGCACATGCTAGTTGACACCCTGGCAGGTGGGTATTGACCAGGAAGAGGTGACACCCAGTGGCCGTGATGGCCTCACTACATGGGGGACACACAAGAGATGACATGGTGCCAGGTGTGGTGTCACAGGGACAAGGTGGCACCTAGTGGTGTGATTGCCTAGCTATGTGGGTGGCACATCAAGGTGGCAGCTGGCAGGGTGGGGAATGACGGGGCTGAAGTGACACCCGGTGGCCATGATGGCCTAGCCATGTGAGTAGCATGCACTATGTAGCACCCCATGGGGCAGTGTCTGAGTGGGCTTAGGTGACACCTCGCGGCCTTGATAGCCTCACCATGCTGGTGACATGGGTGAGGTAGCACCTTGCCTGGTGGGGTGTGACGTGGCTGAGATGACACATGGTGGTCATGATCCCTTGCCTCTTAGGTGGCTCCAGCGTGGTGGCACCCTGCTGTGAAAGCTATGAAGGGGTCAAGGTGACATCCCATGGCTATGACAGCCTCACCACATGGGTGACCCAAGTGAGGTGGCTCCCCACAAGACATGGTGTGACTGAGCTAAGCTGTCACCCAGTGGCAGTGATGGCTTCTCCATGCAGGTGACCCATACGAGGTGGTACCCCACTGGGTGGTGTGTGAAGCAACCAAGGTGACACCCAGCAGCTGTGAGGGCCTCATCACGTGGGTGATCTCTGCATGGTGGCTCCCCACCAGGCAGTGTGTGCTCAGGCAGAGGAGACATCTGGCAGCCATGACAGCCTCACCATGCAGTTGACCTTTGCCAGGTGGCAACCTGCGGGATGGGGTGTGACCATGCAGACGTGACACCCAGTGGTGTGACCACCTTGCCATGCAGGTGCCATGTTGAGGTGACATTCTCCTGGGCAGAGAGTGACACAGCTGAATATTGGTGGCCGTGAGTGCTGCACCATGTGGGTGGCACATGCTAGGTGACATCCCAATGGGCAAGGTGTACCCAGGCCGAGGTGACACTCAGTGGCTGTGAAGGCCTCACAACACAGGTGACCCATGCGATTTGGAATCCTGCATGGTGTGTTGTGACTGGGTTGACATGACACAGCGACCACATTGGACTTGCAATGTGGGTGGCATGCGTGAGGTTAGCCCTGCCAGGTAGGGTGTGATTGGGCTGAGGTGACACCCGGCAGCCATGATGGGCTTGCCACATGGATGGCACACAAGAGATGACACCCCACTGGGCATGGTGTCATGGGGATGAGGTAAAACAATATGGCCGTTACTGCCTCACCATGTGGGTAGCACATGTGAGGTCGCACCCTACCAGGCCTAGAGTGATGGGGCCAAAGTGAAACATGGTGGCTGAGATGACTTGCCACGTGGGTGGCTAGCACGAGGTGGCACCCAGCTGTGCGTGGTGTGAACGGGCCAAAATGACACCTGGCAGCTGTGACAGCCTCGCCACGCTGGTTACCACTGTGTGGTGGCATCCCACTGGGTGGTGTATGACTGGGCCAAGGTGACAACCAGCAGCCATGAAGGCCTCACTACATGGGTGACATTTGTGAGTTGAAACCCCACTGGGTGGGGTGTGCCCAGGCCTAGGTGAAACATGGCGGCCGTGAGGGCCTCAACACACTGGTGACCCGCATGAGGTGGTATCCTGCTGGGTGGGGTGTGCCCATGCCGAGGTGACACCTGGTTGCTATGATTGCCCTGCAACGTGGGTTACCAGTGCTGGGTGGGGTGCACCCAGGTTGAGGTGACACATGGTTTATGTGACAGATGAGCAATATGGGTGGCATGTGTAAGGTGACACTCCACTGGGGAGGGTGTGACCAGGCTGAGGTGACACCTTGTGGCTGTGATGGCCTTGCCATGTGGTTGGCATGTACGAGGTAGCACCCCACCAGGTAGGGAGTGATGGGGCTGAGGTTCCACCAGGCCACTGTAATGTCCTCAACATGCGGGTGACCAATGAGAGGTAGCATCCCACCAGGTGGGGTGTGCCCAGGCCTAGGTGACACCTGGCAGCCATGATGGCCTCACATTTCAGGTGACTCGTGCGAAGTGGCATTGCACACGGCGAGGTGCACCTGGGTTGAGGTGACACCTGATGACTGTGATGGACTCACCACACGGGTGGCTTGCATGAGGTGACACACTGGAGGACAGAGTGTGATTGAGCTAAGGTGACACCTGGTGGCTGTGGTGTCCTCATCACATGGGTGGCATGCAAGAGATGACACCCCACCAGGTGTGGTGTCATGGGGATGAGGTGACAGCTAGTGGCTGTGACTGCATTGTCATGTGGGTGGCACATGTGAGGTAGCACCCCATCAGGTTGGCAGAGTTGGGGCCGAGGTGACACATGGTGGCTGTGACGGCCTCACCACATGGGTGACCTGCATGAGGTGGCATTCCACCATGAGGCGTGTGTCTGGGCCATTTTGACACCCAGTGGCTGTGATGTCCTCACCATGCGGGTGGCTCATGCAAGGTTTCACCATGCCAGGTGGTGTGTCATGGGGCTGAGGTGACACACCATGGTCATGATGACCTTGCCATGCTGGTGACATATGTGAGGTGGTACCTGACCTGGTGGAGATTGTCAGGACTGAAGTGACACCTGGCGGCCATGATGGGTTTGCCACACAGGTGACCCGTGTGAGGTGGCCCCCTGATGGGTGGAGTGCAATGGGGATGAGGTGACACCTGGTGGCTGTGACGGCCTTGCCATGTGGGTGGCCTGTATGAGGTAGCACCCCACCAGGTAGGGAGTGATGGGGCCGAGTTTCCACCAGGCCACAGTAATGTCCTGAACATGCGGGTGACCAATGAGATGTAGCATCCCACCAGGTGAGGTGTGCCCAGGCCTAGGTGACACCTGGCAGTGTGTTGGCCTCACCACATGGGTGACCCTGGCAGGCTGGAACCCCACTGGGCAGGTGTTTGTGGGCCAAGGTCAAACACAGGTTCTGTGATGGCCTCACCACATGGGTGGCACCCCACCGGGTTGGGTGTGCCCAGGCCAAGGTGACACTCAGGGGCCATGACAGCCTTACCACGTGGGTGACCAGTGTGATGTGGCAACCTGTTGGGCAGCACATGACTGTGCCAAAGTGACACCTGGTGGCTGTGTTGGCCTCTCCATGCAGGTGACCTGTACAAGGCCTCACCGCATGGGTGGCATGCATGAGGTTGCTCTCCACTGGGCAGAGTGTCCCAAGGCCGAGGTGACACCTGCTGGCCATGATGGCCTCACCATGCGGATGGCACATGTGGAGTGGCATCCCTCTGGGTGGGATTTGCCCAGGCCAAGGTCAAACCCCACTTCCATTATGGCCTCAATACGTGGGTGACCCACATGAGGTTGCACCCAGCTGGGCAGGTTGTGCCAGTTCTGAGGTGAAACCCAGTGGGCATGAAGGCCTAGCCACACGGGAGACCCACACATGGTGGCACACAGCCAGGCAGTGTGTAACTGGGCCGAGGTGACACCCAGTGACCATTACGGCCTTGCCTCATGGGTGATATGTGTAAAGTGGCACTCTGTGGGGTGGGGTGTGACCAGGCCTAAGTGACACCCTGGCCATGAGGGTCTTGCAACGTGCATCACCTGCATGATGTGGCTCCCCACTGGGCAGGGTGTGAAGTAGCCGAGGTGAAACTCGGCCTCCTGAGCACATCGCCATGCAGGTGGCATGTGCGAAGTGTCACCGTGATGGGTGGGGTGTGACCAGGTCTAGGTGACACCCAGCTGCCATGCAGGCCTCATCAGGCAGATGCACCACAGTATGTGGCACTCCTCCAGTTGGTGTGTGCCGAGGCGCAAGTGAATCCCAGCATTCATGAGGGCATCAACATGTGGGTGACCCATGCGAGGTGGCAGCCCCCAGGTGATGTGTGACTGGGCTGAGGTGAAACCCAATGGAATGTCAGCCTCACCACATAGGTGACCCTGGTGTGGTGGCATCCCACCAGGCGGCATGTGCCCAGGCCAAGGTCAAACACAGCTTCTGTGATGGCCTTGCCACTCGGGTGACAGGTGCAAGGTGGCTCCCCATCAGGTGGCATGTGCCTGGGCTGAGGTGACAGCCAGCAGCTATGATGTACTTGCCACGTGGGTTACCTATGTGAGGTGGCACCCCACTGGGTGGATATGCCCAGGTTGATGTGACACCTGGCAGCCCTGATGTCCTCAGCACGTGGGTGACTGATGTGAGGTGGCACCCTGCTAGGTGGGGTGTGATGGATCTGAGGTGACATCTGGCAGCCATAATGGCCTTGCAACATGGGTGGCACATGCAAAGTGGCACACTGCAGGTGGGAGGTGAGGGGGTGTAGGTGACACCCAGTGGCTTTGATGGTGCAGCTATGTGTGTGACAAGTGCAAGGGTGCACCCATCTGGGTGGCGTGTTACTGGACCGAGGTTACACCTTGTGACCATAATGACCTCAGCACTTGGGTGGTATGCATGATGTGGCACCCTGCCAGCAGGGTGTGATGGGGCCAATGGACACCCCGTGGTTGTGACAGCCTCTCAACACGGGTGACCCATGTGAGGTGGCTTTTTGCCGGGCAGGGTGTGACTGAGCTGAGGTGACATCTGGCAGCCATTACAGCCTCACCACATGGGTGACCCATGCGTGGTGGCATCCTGTTGGGCTGGATGTGCCTGGGCCTAGGTGACAGCCGGTTGCCATGAGGGCCATGCCACAAGTGTGACCCTTGTGAGATGGCACTCTGGTGGGTGGGGTGTGCATGGGCCTAGGTGCCATGTGGTGGCTGAGAGGGCCTCGCAACCCAGGTGACCCTCACGAGATGGCACCCTGCCTGATGGGATGTGCCCAATTCAAGGTGATACCTGATGGTCATGACAGCATCACCACATGCATGGCATGCGCAAGGTGGTACACTGTTGGGCTGTGTTTGATAATCCTAGGTGACACCCTGTGGCCATCATGGCCTTGCCATGTGGGTGGCATGCATGAAGTGGCTCCAGGCCGCACATGGTGTCCCTGGGCTGAGGTGAGACCTGGCAACACTGACGGCCTCACCACATGGCTTACACATGTAAGGTGGCACCCCACAGGGTGGATGTGCCTGGGCTGAGGTGAGGCCTGATATCCCTGGTGGCCTCACCACATGGGTGAATCACATGAGTTGACACCCCACCAGGCAGGGTGTGGTGGGGCTGAAGTGACACCCAGCAGCTGTAATGGCCTTGCAATGTGGGTGGAAGCTGCAAAGTGCCACCGCTCTGGGCAGGGTGTAAGGGTGCCGAGGTGACCCATGGTGCTGTGATGGCCCAGCTCCATGGGTGGCAAGTGCAAGGTTGCACCCCACCAGGTGGGGTGTTACAGGGCCGAGGTGGCACCTGGTGTCTGTGATGGCCTCACCACTTGGGTGGCACACACATGGTAGCACCCTGCCAGGCAAGGTGCGATAGGGTCAATGGACACCCTGTGGCTGTGACAGCCTTGCAACCCTGGTGACCTATACTAGGTGGCTTCCTGCTGGCAGGTTGTGACCGAGCTGAGGTGACACCCGGCAGCAGTGATGGCCTTGCCACATGGGTGACCTGCAAGAGGTGGCACCATGCTGTGTGGGTTGTGACCAGGCCAAGGTGACACCTGGTGGCCATGACAGCCTCACCACAATCGTAGCAAGTGTGAGATTGCACCCTGCAGGCTGCAGTGTGAGCAGGCCAAAGTGATCCACAGCAGCTGTGAGAGCCACATCACATGGGTGACCCTTGCAAACTGGCACCCCGTTAGGTGGTGTGTGACTGGTCCAAGGTGATGCCCAGTGGCCATGAGGACCTCACCACATGGGTGACCCACATGAGCTGGCACCCTGCCTGGCAGGGTGTAACCAGGCCAAGGTGACATCTGGTGGCATAGAGGTGCTCACAACGTGAGTAACCATGCGAGGTGGCATCTCACATGGTGGGGTATGCCCGGGTTGAGGTGACACACTTTGACCGAGACAGACTTGCAGCACAGGTGGCATGCACCAGGTGACACCCCACTGTGCAGTGTGTGATCGGGCTGAGGTGACACCTGGTGGCTGTGATGGTCTCGTCCTGAGGGAAGCACATGCTAGTTGACACCCTGGCAGGTGGGTATTGACCAGGAAGAGGTGACACCCAGTGGCCGTGATGGCCTCACTACATGGGGGACACACAAGAGATGACATGGTGCCAGGTGTGGTGTCACAGGGACAAGGTGGCACCTAGTGGTGTGATTGCCTAGCTATGCGGGTGGCACATCAAGGTGGCACCTGGCAGGGTGGGGAATGACGGGGCTGAAGTGACACCCGGTGGCCATGATGGCCTAGCCATGTGAGTAGCATGCACTATGTAGCACCCCATGGGGCAGTGTCTGAGTGGGCTTAGGTGACACCTCGCGGCCTTGATAGCCTCACCATGCTGGTGACATGGGTGAGGTAGCACCTTGCCTGGTGGGGTGTGACGTGGCTGAGATGACACATGGTGGTCATGATCCCTTGCCTCTTAGGTGGCTCCAGCGTGGTGGCACCCTGCTGTGAAAGCTATGAAGGGGTCAAGGTGACATCCCATGGCTATGACAGCCTCACCACATGGGTGACCCAAGTGAGGTGGCTCCCCACAAGACATGGTGTGACTGAGCTAAGCTGTCACCCAGTGGCAGTGATGGCTTCTCCATGCAGGTGACCCATACGAGGTGGTACCCCACTGGGTGGTGTGTGAAGCAACCAAGGTGACACCCAGCAGCTGTGAGGGCCTCATCACGTGGGTGATCTGTGCATGGTGGCTCCCCACCAGGCAGTGTGTGCTCAGGCAGAGGAGACATCTGGCAGCCATGACAGCCTCACCATGCAGTTGACCTTTGCCAGGTGGCAACCTGCGGGATGGGGTGTGACCATGCAGACGTGACACCCAGCGGTGTGACCACCTTGCCATGCAGGTGCCATGTTGAGGTGACATTCTCCTGGGCAGGGAGTGACGCGGCTGAATATTGGTGGCCGTGAGTGCTGCACCATGTGGGTGGCACATGCTAGGTGACATCCCAATGGGCAAGGTGTACCCAGGCCGAGGTGACACTCAGTGGCTGTGAAGGCCTCACAACACAGATGACCCATGCGATTTGGAATCCTGCATGGTGTGTTGTGACTGGGTTGACATGACACAGCGACCACATTGGACTTGCAATGTGGGTGGCATGCGTGAGGTTAGCCCTGCCAGGTAGGGTGTGATTGGGCTGAGGTGACACCCGGCAGCCATGATGGGCTTGCCACATGGATGGCACACAAGAGATGACACCCCACTGGGCATGGTGTCATGGGGATGAGGTAAAACACTATGGCCGTTACTGCCTCACCATGTGGGTAGCACATGTGAGGTCGCACCCTACCAGGCCTAGAGTGATGGGGCCAAAGTGAAACATGGTGGCTGAGATGACTTGCCACGTGGGTGGCTAGCACGAGGTGGCACCCAGCTGTGCGTGGTGTGAATGGGCCAAAATGACACCTGGCAGCTGTGACAGCCTCGCCACGCTGGTTACCACTGTGTGGTGGCATCCCACTGGGTGGTGTATGACTGGGCCAAGGTGACAACCAGCAGCCATGAAGGCCTCACTGCATGGGTGACATTCGTGAGTTGAAACCCCACTGGGTGGGGTGTGCCCAGGCCTAGGTGAAACATGGCGGCCGTGAGGGCCTCAACACACTGGTGACCCGCATGAGGTGGTATCCTGCTGGGTGGGGTGTGCCCATGCCGAGGTGACACCTGGTTGCTATGATTGCCCTGCAACGTGGGTTACCAGTGCTGGGTGGGGTGCACCCAGGTTGAGGTGACACATGGTTTATGTGACAGATGAGCAATATGGGTGGCATGTGTAAGGTGACACTCCACTGGGGAGGGTGTGACCAGGCTGAGGTGACACCTTGTGGCTGTGATGGCCTTGCCATGTGGTTGGCATGTACGAGGTAGCACCCCACCAGGTAGGGAGTGATGGGGCTGAGGTTCCACCAGGCCACTGTAATGTCCTCAACATGCGGGTGACCAATGAGAGGTAGCATCCCACCAGGTGGGGTGTGCCCAGGCCTAGGTGACACCTGGCAGCCATGATGGCCTCACATTTCAGGTGACTCGTGCGAAGTGGCATTGCACACGGCGAGGTGCACCTGGGTTGAGGTGACACCTGATGACTGTGATGGACTCAC
The DNA here is from genome assembly GCF_030028045.1 of Hippopotamus amphibius kiboko. Lineage (NCBI taxonomy): Eukaryota > Metazoa > Chordata > Mammalia > Artiodactyla > Hippopotamidae > Hippopotamus > Hippopotamus amphibius. The sequence continues at coordinate 104,787,154 of NC_080188.1, read as the reverse complement.
CACACGGGTGGCTTGCATGAGGTGACACACTGGAGGACAGAGTGTGATTGAGCTAAGGTGACACCTGGTGGCTGTGGTGTCCTCATCACATGGGTGGCATGCAAGAGATGACACCCCACCAGGTGTGGTGTCATGGGGATGAGGTGACAGCTAGTGGCCTGACTGCATTGTCATGTGGGTGGCACATGTGAGGTAGCACCCCATCAGATAGGCAGGTTGGGGCCGAGGTGACACATGGTGGCTGTGACGGCCTCACCACATGGGTGACCTGCATGAGGTGGCATTCCACCATGAGGCGTGTGTCTGGGCCATTTTGACACCCAGTGGCTGTGATGTCCTCACCACGTGGGTGGCTCATGCAAGGTTTTACCCTGCCAGGTGGTGTGTCATGGGGCTGAGGTGACACACCATGGTCATGATGACCTTGCCATGCTGGTGACATATGTGAGGTGGTACCTGACCTGGTGGAGATTGACAGGATTGAAGTGACACCTGGCGGCCATGATGGGTTTGCCACACAGGTGACCCGTGTGAGGTGGCCCCCTGATGGGTGGAGTGCAATGGGGCTGAGGTGACACCTGGTGGCTGTGACGGCCTTGCCATGTGGGTGGCCTGTATGAGGTAGCACCCCAACAGGTAGGGAGTGATGGGGCCAATTTCCACCAGGCCACAGTAATGTCCTCAACATGCGGGTGACCAATGAGATGTAGCATCCCACCAAGTGGGGTGTGCCCAGGCCTAGGTGACACCTGGCAGTGTGTTGGCCTCACCACATGGGTGACCCTGGCAGGCTGGAACCCCACTGGGCAGGTGTTTCTGGGCCAAGGTCAAACACAGGTCCTGTGATGGCCTCACCACATGGGTGGCACCCCACCAGGTTGGGTGTGCCCAGGCCAAGGTGACACTCAGGGGCCATGACAGCCTTACCACGTGGGTGACCAGTGTGATGTGGCAACCTGTTGGGCAGCACATGACTGTGCCAAAGTGACACCTGGTCGCTGTGATGGCCTCACCATGCAGGTGACCTGTACAAGGCCTCACCGCAAGGGTGGCATGCATGAGGTTGCTCTCCACTGGGCAGAGTGTCCCAAGGCCGAGGTGACACCTGGTGGCCATGATGGCCTCACCATGCGGGTGGCACATGTGGAGTGGCATCCCTCTGGGTGGGATTTGCCCAGGCCAAGGTCAAACCCCACTTCCATTATGGCCTCAATACGTGGGTGACCCACATGAGGTTGCACCCAGCTGGGCAGGTTGTGCCAGTTCTGAGGTGAAACCCAGTGGGCATGAAGGCCTAGCCACACGGGAGACCCACACATGGTGGCACACAGCCAGGCAGTGTGTAACTGGGCCGAGGTGACACCCAGTGACCATTACGGCCTTGCCTCATGGGTGATATGTGTAAAGTGGCACTCTGTGGGGTGGGGTGTGACCAGGCCTAAGTGACACCCTGGCCATGAGGGTCTTGCAACGTGCATCACCTGCATGATGTGGCTCCCCACTGGGCAGGGTGTGAAGTAGCCGAGGTGAAACTCGGCCTCCTGAGCACATCGCCATGCAGGTGGCATGTGCGAAGTGTCACCGTGATGGGTGGGGTGTGACCAGGTCTAGGTGACACCCAGCTGCCATGCAGGCCTCATCAGTCAGATGCACCACAGTATGTGGCACTCCTCCAGTTGGTGTGTGCCCAGGCGCAAGTGAATCCCAGCATTCATGAGGGCATCAACATGTGGGTGACCCATGCGAGGTGGCAGCCCCCAGGTGATGTGTGACTGGGCTGAGGTGAAACCCAATGGAATGTCAGCCTCACCACATAGGTGACCCTGGTGTGGTGGCATCCCACCAGGCGGCATGTGCCCAGGCCAAGGTCAAACACAGCTTCTGTGATGGCCTTGCCACTCGGGTGACAGGTGCAAGGTGGCTCCCCATCAGGTGGCATGTGCCTGGGCTGAGGTGACAGCCAGCAGCTATGATGTACTTGCCACGTGGGTTACCTATGTGAGGTGGCACCCCACTGGGTGGATATGCCCAGGTTGATGTGACACCTGGCAGCCCTGATGTCCTCAGCACGTGGGTGACTGATGTGAGGTGGCACCCTGCTAGGTGGGGTGTGATGGATCTGAGGTGACATCTGGCAGCCATAATGGCCTTGCAACATGGGTGGCACATGCAAAGTGGCACACTGCAGGTGGGAGGTGAGGGGGTGTAGGTGACACCCAGTGGCTTTGACGGTGCAGCTATGTGTGTGACAAGTGCAAGGGTGCACCCATCTGGGTGGCGTGTTACTGGACCGAGGTTACACCTTGTGACCATAATGACCTCAGCACTTGGGTGGTATGCATGATGTGGCACCCTGCCAGCAGGGTGTGATGGGGCCAATGGACACCCCGTGGTTGTGACAGCCTCTCAACACGGGTGACCCATGTGAGGTGGCTTTTTGCCGGGCAGGGTGTGACTGAGCTGAGGTGACATCTGGCAGCCATTACAGCCTCACCACATGGGTGACCCATGCGTGGTGGCATCCTGTTGGGCTGGATGTGCCTGGGCCTAGGTGACAGCCGGTTGCCATGAGGGCCATGCCACAAGTGTGACCCTTGTGAGATGGCACTCTGGTGGGTGGGGTGTGCATGGGCCTAGGTGCCACGTGGTGGCTGAGAGGGCCTCGCAACCCAGGTGACCCTCACGAGATGGCACCCTGCCTGATGGGATGTGCCCAATTCAAGGTGATACCTGATGGTCATGACAGCATCACCACATGCATGGCATGCGCAAGGTGGTACACTGTTGGGCTGTGTTTGATAATCCTAGGTGACACCCTGTGGCCATCATGGCCTTGCCATGTGGGTGGCATGCATGAAGTGGCTCCAGGCCGCACATGGTGTCCCTGGGCTGAGGTGAGACCTGGCAACACTGACGGCCTCACCACATGGCTTACACATGTAAGGTGGCACCCCACAGGGTGGATGTGCCTGGGCTGAGGTGAGGCCTGATATCCCTGGTGGCCTCACCACATGGGTGAATCACATGAGTTGACACCCCACCAGGCAGGGTGTGGTGTGGCTGAAGTGACACCCAGCAGCTGTAATGGCCTTGCAATGTGGGTGGAAGCTGCAAAGTGCCACCGCTCTGGGCAGGGTGTAAGGGTGCCGAGGTGACCCATGGTGCTGTGATGGCCCAGCTACATGGGTGGCAAGTGCAAGGTTGCACCCCACCAGGTGGGGTGTTACAGGGCCGAGGTGGCACCTGGTGTCTGTGATGGCCTCACCACTTGGGTGGCACACACATGGTAGCACCCTGCCAGGCAAGGTGCGATAGGGTCAATGGACACCCTGTGGCTGTGACAGCCTTGCAACCCTGGTGACCTATACTAGGTGGCTTCCTGCTGGCAGGTTGTGACCGAGCTGAGGTGACACCCGGCAGCAGTGATGGCCTTGCCACATGGGTGACCTGCAAGAGGTGGCACCATGCTGTGTGGGTTGTGACCAGGCCAAGGTGACACCTGGTGGCCATGACAGCCTCACCACAATCGTAGCAAGTGTGAGATTGCACCCTGCAGGCTGCAGTGTGACCAGGCCAAAGTGATCCACAGCAGCTGTGAGAGCCACATCACATGGGTGACCCTTGCAAAGTGGCACCCCGTTAGGTGGTGTGTGACTGGTCCAAGGTGATGCCCAGTGGCCATGAGGACCTCACCACATGGGTGACCCACATGAGCTGGCACCCTGCCTGGCAGGGTGTAACCAGGCCAAGGTGACATCTGGTGGCATAGAGGTGCTCACAACGTGAGTAACCATGCGAGGTGGCATCTCACATGGTGGGGTATGCCCGGGTTGAGGTGACACACTTTGACCGAGACAGACTTGCAGCACAGGTGGCATGCACCAGGTGACACCCCACTGTGCAGTGTGTGATCGGGCTGAGGTGACACCTGGTGGCTGTGATGGTCTCGTCCTGAGGGAAGCACATGCTAGTTGACACCCTGGCAGGTGGGTATTGACCAGGAAGAGGTGACACCCAGTGGCCGTGATGGCCTCACTACATGGGGGACACACAAGAGATGACATGGTGCCAGGTGTGGTGTCACAGGGACAAGGTGGCACCTAGTGGTGTGATTGCCTAGCTATGCGGGTGGCACATCAAGGTGGCACCTGGCAGGGTGGGGAATGATGGGGCTGAAGTGACACCCGGTGGCCATGATGGCCTAGCCATGTGAGTAGCATGCACTATGTAGCACCCCATCGGGCAGTGTCTGAGTGGGCTTAGGTGACACCTCGCGGCCTTGATAGCCTCACCATGCTGGTGACATGGGTGAGGTAGCACCTTGCCTGGTGGGGTGTGACGTGGCTGAGATGACACATGGTGGTCATGATCCCTTGCCTCTTAGGTGGCTCCAGCGTGGTGGCACCCTGCTGTGAAAGCTATGAAGGGGTCAAGGTGACATCCCATGGCTATGACAGCCTCACCACATGGGTGACCCAAGTGAGGTGGCTCCCCACAAGACATGGTGTGACTGAGCTAAGCTGTCACCCAGTGGCAGTGATGGCTTCTCCATGCAGGTGACCCATACGAGGTGGTACCCCACTGGGTGGTGTGTGAAGCAACCAAGGTGACACCCAGCAGCTGTGAGGGCCTCATCACGTGGGTGATCTCTGCATGGTGGCTCCCCACCAGGCAGTGTGTGCTCAGGCAGAGGAGACATCTGGCAGCCATGACAGCCTCACCATGCAGTTGACCTTTGCCAGGTGGCAACCTGCGGGATGGGGTGTGACCATGCAGACGTGACACCCAGCAGTGTGACCACCTTGCCATGCAGGTGCCATGTTGAGGTGACATTCTACTGGGCAGGGAGTGACGCGGCTGAATATTGGTGGCCGTGAGTGCTGCACCATGTGGGTGGCACATGCTAGGTGACATCCCAATGGGCAAGGTGTACCCAGGCCGAGGTGACACTCAGTGGCTGTGAAGGCCTCACAACACAGGTGACCCATGCGATTTGGAATCCTGCATGGTGTGTTGTGACTGGGTTGACATGACACAGCGACCACATTGGACTTGAAATGTGGGTGGCATGCGTGAGGTTAGCCCTGCCAAGTAGGGTGTGATTGGGCTGAGGTGACACCCGGCAGCCATGATGGGCTTGCCACATGGATGGCACACAAGAGATGACACCCCACTGGTCATGGTGTCATGCGGATGAGGTAAAACACTATGGCCGTTACTGCCTCACCATGTGGGTAGCACATGTGAGGTCGCACCCTACCAGGCCTAGAGTGATGGGGCCAAAGTGAAACATGGTGGCTGAGATGACTTGCCACGTGGGTGGCTAGCACGAGGTGGCACCCAGCTGTGCGTGGTGTGAATGGGCCAAAATGACACCTGGCAGCTGTGACAGCCTCGCCACGCTGGTTACCGCTGTGTGGTGGCATCCCACTGGGTGGTGTATGACTGGGCCAAGGTGACAACCAGCAGCCATGAAGGCCTCACTGCATGGGTGACATTCGTGAGTTGAAACCCCACTGGGTGGGGTGTGCCCAGGCCTAGGTGAAACATGGCGGCCGTGAGGGACTCAACACACTGGTGACCCACATGAGGTGGTATCCTGCTGGGTGGGGTGTGCCCATGCCGAGGTGACACCTGGTTGCTATGATTGCCCTGCAACGTGGGTTACCAGTGCTGGGTGGGGTGCACCCAGGTTGAGGTGACACATGGTTTATGTGACAGATGAGCAATATGGGTGGCATGTGTAAGGTGACACTCCACTGGGGAGGGTGTGACCAGGCTGAGGTGACACCTTGTGGCTGTGATGGCCTTGCCATGTGGTTGGCATGTACGAGGTAGCACCCCACCAGGTAGGGAGTGATGGGGCCGAGGTTCCACCAGGCCACTGTAATGTCCTCAACATGCGAGTGACCAATGAGAGGTAGCATCCCACCAGGTGGGGTGTGCCCAGGCCTAGGTGACACCTGGCAGCCATGATGGCCTCACATTTCAGGTGACTCGTGCAAAGTGGCATTGCACACGGCGAGGTGCACCTGGGTTGAGGTGACACCTGATGACTGTGATGGACTCACCACACGGGTGGCTTGCATGAGGTGACACACTGGAGGACAGAGTGTGATTGAGCTAAGGTGACACCTGGTGGCTGTGGTGTCCTCATCACATGGGTGGCATGCAAGAGATGACACCCCACCAGGTGTGGTGTCATGGGGATGAGGTGACAGCTAGGGGCTGTGACTGCATTGTCATGTGGGTGGCACATGTGAGGTAGCACCCCATCAGGTTGGCAGAGTTGGGGCCGAGGTGACACATGGTGGCTGTGACGGCCTCACCACATGGGTGACCTGCATGAGGTGGCATTCCACCATGAGGCGTGTGTCTGGGCCATTTTGACACCCAGTGGCTGTGATGTCCTCACCACGCGGGTGGCTCATGCAAGTTTTCACCATGCCAGGTGGTGTGTCATGGGGCTGAGGTGACACACCATGGTCATGATGACCTTGCCATGCTGGTGACATATGTGAGGTGGTACCTGACCTGGTGGAGATTGTCAGGACTGAAGTGACACCTGGCGGCCATGATGGGTTTGCCACACAGGTGACCCGTGTGAGGTGGCCCCCTGATGGGTGGAGTGCAATGGGGCTGAGGTGACACCTGGTGGCTGTGACGGCCTTGCCATGTGGGTGGCCTGTATGAGGTAGCACCCCACCAGGTAGGGAGTGATGGGGCCGAGTTTCCACCAGGCCACAGTAATGTCCTGAACATGCGGGTGACCAATGAGATGTAGCATCCCACCAGGTGAGGTGTGCCCAGGCCTAGGTGACACCTGGCAGTGTGTTGGCCTCACCACATGGGTGACCCTGGCAGGCTGGAACCCCACTGGGCAGGTGTTTCTGGGCCAAGGTCAAACACAGGTCCTGTGATGGCCTCACCACATGGGTGGCACCCCACCAGGTTGGGTGTGCCCAGGCCAAGGTGACACTCAGGGGCCATGACAGCCTTACCACGTGGGTGACCAGTGTGATGTGGCAACCTGTTGGGCAGCACATGACTGTGCCAAAGTGACACCTGGTGGCTGTGATGGCCTCACCATGCAGGTGACCTGTACAAGGCCTCACCGCAAGGGTGGCATGCATGAGGTTGCTCTCCACTGGGCAGAGTGTCCCAAGGCCGAGGTGACACCTGGTGGCCATGATGGCCTCACCATGCGGGTGGCACATGTGGAGTGGCATCCCTCTGGGTGGGATTTGCCCAGGCCAAGGTCAAACCCCACTTCCATTATGGCCTCAATACGTGGGTGACCCACATGAGGTTGCACCCAGCTGGGCAGGTTGTGCCAGTTCTGAGGTGAAACCCAGTGGGCATGAAGGCCTAGCCACACGGGAGACCCACACATGGTGGCACACAGCCAGGCAGTGTGTAACTGGGCCGAGGTGACACCCAGTGACCATTACGGCCTTGCCTCATGGGTGATATGTGTAAAGTGGCACTCTGTGGGGTGGGGTGTGACCAGGCCTAAGTGACACCCTGGCCATGAGGGTCTTGCAACGTGCATCACCTGCATGATGTGGCTCCCCACTGGGCAGGGTGTGAAGTAGCCGAGGTGAAACTCGGCCTCCTGAGCACATCGCCATGCAGGTGGCATGTGCGAAGTGTCACCGTGATGGGTGGGGTGTGACCAGGTCTAGGTGACACCCAGCTGCCATGCAGGCCTCATCAGGCAGATGCACCACAGTATGTGGCACTCCTCCAGTTGGTGTGTTCCCAGGCGCAAGTGAATCCCAGCATTCATGAGGGCATCAACATGTGGGTGACCCATGCGAGGTGGCAGCCCCCAGGTGATGTGTGACTGGGCTGAGGTGAAACCCAATGGAATGTCAGCCTCACCACATAGGTGACCCTGGTGTGGTGGCATCCCACCAGGCGGCATGTGCCCAGGCCAAGGTCAAACACAGCTTCTGTGATGGCCTTGCCACTCGGGTGACAGGTGCAAGGTGGCTCCCCATCAGGTGGCATGTGCCTGGGCTGAGGTGACAGCCAGCAGCTATGATGTACTTGCCACGTGGGTTACCTATGTGAGGTGGCACCCCACTGGGTGGATATGCCCAGGTTGATGTGACACCTGGCAGCCCTGATGTCCTCAGCACGTGGGTGACTGATGTGAGGTGGCACCCTGCTAGGTGGGGTGTGATGGATCTGAGGTGACATCTGGCAGCCATAATGGCCTTGCAACATGGGTGGCACATGCAAAGTGGCACACTGCAGGTGGGAGGTGAGGGGGTGTAGGTGACACCCAGTGGCTTTGACGGTGCAGCTATGTGTGGGACAAGTGCAAGGGTGCACCCATCTGGGTGGCGTGTTACTGGACCGAGGTTACACCTTGTGACCATAATGACCTCAGCACTTGGGTGGTATGCATGATGTGGCACCCTGCCAGCAGGGTGTGATGGGGCCAATGGACACCCCGTGGTTGTGACAGCCTCTCAACACGGGTGACCCATGTGAGGTGGCTTTTTGCCGGGCAGGGTGTGACTGAGCTGAGGTGACATCTGGCAGCCATTACAGCCTCACCACATGGGTGACCCATGCGTGGTGGCATCCTGTTGGGCTGGATGTGCCTGGGCCTAGGTGACAGCCGGTTGCCATGAGGGCCATGCCACAAGTGTGACCCTTGTGAGATGGCACTCTGGTGGGTGGGGTGTGCATGGGCCTAGGTGCCACGTGGTGGCTGAGAGGGCCTCGCAACCCAGGTGACCCTCACGAGATGGCACCCTGCCTGATGGGATGTGCCCAATTCAAGGTGATACCTGATGGTCATGACAGCATCACCACATGCATGGCATGCGCAAGGTGGTACACTGTTGGGCTGTGTTTGATAATCCTAGGTGACACCCTGTGGCCATCATGGCCTTGCCATGTGGGTGGCATGCATGAAGTGGCTCCAGGCCGCACATGGTGTCCCTGGGCTGAGGTGAGACCTGGCAACACTGACGGCCTCACCACATGGCTTACACATGTAAGGTGGCACCCCACAGGGTGGATGTGCCTGGGCTGAGGTGAGGCCTGATATCCCTGGTGGCCTCACCACATGGGTGAATCACATGAGTTGACACCCCACCAGGCAGGGTGTGGTGGGGCTGAAGTGACACCCAGCAGCTGTAATGGCCTTGCAATGTGGGTGGAAGCTGCAAAGTGCCACCGCTCTGGGCAGGGTGTAAGGGTGCCGAGGTGACCCATGGTGCTGTGATGGCCCAGCTACATGGGTGGCAAGTGCAAGGTTGCACCCCACCAGGTGGGGTGTTACAGGGCCGAGGTGGCACCTGGTGTCTGTGATGGCCTCACCACTTGGGTGGCACACACATGGTAGCACCCTGCCAGGCAAGGTGCGATAGGGTCAATGGACACCCTGTGGCTGTGACAGCCTTGCAACCCTGGTGACCTATACTAGGTGGCTTCCTGCTGGCAGGTTGTGACCGAGCTGAGGTGACACCCAGCAGCAGTGATGGCCTTGCCACATGGGTGACCTGCAAGAGGTGGCACCATGCTGTGTGGGTTGTGACCAGGCCAAGGTGACACCTGGTGGCCATGACAGCCTCACCACAATCGTAGCAAGTGTGAGATTGCACCCTGCAGGCTGCAGTGTGACCAGGCCAAAGTGATCCACAGCAGCTGTGAGAGCCACATCACATGGGTGACCCTTGCAAAGTGGCACCCCGTTAGGTGGTGTGTGACTGGTCCAAGGTGATGCCCAGTGGCCATGAGGACCTCACCACATGGGTGACCCACATGAGCTGGCACCCTGCCTGGCAGGGTGTAACCAGGCCAAGGTGACATCTGGTGGCATAGAGGTGCTCACAACGTGAGTAACCATGCGAGGTGGCATCTCACATGGTGGGGTATGCCCGGGTTGAGGTGACACACTTTGACCGAGACAGACTTGCAGCACAGGTGGCATGCACCAGGTGACACCCCACTGTGCAGTGTGTGATCGGGCTGAGGTGACACCTGGTGGCTGTGATGGTCTCGTCCTGAGGGAAGCACATGCTAGTTGACACCCTGGCAGGTGGGTATTGACCAAGAAGAGGTGACACCCAGTGGCCGTGATGGCCTCACTACATGGGGGACACACAAGAGATGACATGGTGCCAGGTGTGGTGTCACAGGGACAAGGTGGCACCTAGTGGTGTGATTGCCTAGCTATGTGGGTGGCACATCAAGGTGGCACCTGGCAGGGTGGGGAATGACGGGGCTGAAGTGACACCCGGTGGCCATGATGGCCTAGCCATGTGAGTAGCATGCACTATGTAGCACCCCATCGGGCAGTGTCTGAGTGGGCTTAGGTGACACCTCGCGGCCTTGATAGCCTCACCATGCTGGTGACATGGGTGAGGTAGCACCTTGCCTGGTGGGGTGTGACGTGGCTGAGATGACACATGGTGGTCATGATCCCTTGCCTCTTAGGTGGCTCCAGCGTGGTGGCACCCTGCTGTGAAAGCTATGAAGGGGTCAAGGTGACATCCCATGGCTATGACAGCCTCACCACATGGGTGACCCAAGTGAGGTGGCTCCCCACAAGACATGGTGTGACTGAGCTAAGCTGTCACCCAGTGGCAGTGATGGCTTCTCCATGCAGGTGACCCATACGAGGTGGTACCCCACTGGGTGGTGTGTGAAGCAACCAAGGTGACACCCAGCAGCTGTGAGGGCCTCATCACGTGGGTGATCTGTGCATGGTGGCTCCCCACCAGGCAGTGTGTGCTCAGGCAGAGGAGACATCTGGCAGCCATGACAGCCTCACCATGCAGTTGACCTTTGCCAGGTGGCAACCTGCGGGATGGGGTGTGACCATGCAGACGTGACACCCAGCGGTGTGACCACCTTGCCATGCAGGTGCCATGTTGAGGTGACATTCTCCTGGGCAGGGAGTGACGCGGCTGAATATTGGTGGCCGTGAGTGCTGCACCATGTGGGTGGCACATGCTAGGTGACATCCCAATGGGCAAGGTGTACCCAGGCCGAGGTGACACTCAGTGGCTGTGAAGGCCTCACAACACAGGTGACCCATGCGATTTGGAATCCTGCATGGTGTGTTGTGACTGGGTTGACATGACACAGCGACCACATTGGACTTGCAATGTGGGTGGCATGCGTGAGGTTAGCCCTGCCAGGTAGGGTGTGATTGGGCTGAGGTGACACCCGGCAGCCATGATGGGCTTGCCACATGGATGGCACACAAGAGATGACACCCCACTGGGCATGGTGTCATGGGGATGAGGTAAAACACTATGGCCGTTACTGCCTCACCATGTGGGTAGCACATGTGAGGTCGCACCCTACCAGGCCTAGAGTGATGGGGCCAAAGTGAAACATGGTGGCTGAGATGACTTGCCACGTGGGTGGCTAGCACGAGGTGGCACCCAGCTGTGCGTGGTGTGAATGGGCCAAAATGACACCTGGCAGCTGTGACAGCCTCGCCACGCTGGTTACCGCTGTGTGGTGGCATCCCACTGGGTGGTGTATGACTGGGCCAAGGTGACAACCAGCAGCCATGAAGGCCTCACTACATGGGTGACATTCGTGAGTTGAAACCCCACTGGGTGGGGTGTGCCCAGGCCTAGGTGAAACATGGCGGCCGTGAGGGCCTCAACACACTGGTGACCCGCATGAGGTGGTATCCTGCTGGGTGGGGTGTGCCCATGCCGAGGTGACACCTGGTTGCTATGATTGCCCTGCAACGTGGGTTACCAGTGCTGGGTGGGGTGCACCCAGGTTGAGGTGACACATGGTTTATGTGACAGATGAGCAATATGGGTGGCATGTGTAAGGTGACACTCCACTGGGGAGGGTGTGACCAGGCTGAGGTGACACCTTGTGGCTGTGATGGCCTTGCCATGTGGTTGGCATGTACGAGGTAGCACCCCACCAGGTAGGGAGTGATGGGGCTGAGGTTCCACCAGGCCACTGTAATGTCCTCAACATGCGGGTGACCAATGAGAGGTAGCATCCCACCAGGTGGGGTGTGCCCAGGCCTAGGTGACACCTGGCAGCCATGATGGCCTCACATTTCAGGTGACTCGTGCGAAGTGGCATTGCACACGGCGAGGTGCACCTGGGTTGAGGTGACACCTGATGACTGTGATGGACTCACCACACGGGTGGCTTGCATGAGGTGACACACTGGAGGACAGAGTGTGATTGAGCTAAGGTGACACCTGGTGGCTGTGGTGTCCTCATCACATGGGTGGCATGCAAGAGATGACACCCCACCAGGTGTGGTGTCATGGGGATGAGGTGACAGCTAGTGGCCTGACTGCATTGTCATGTGGGTGGCACATGTGAGGTAGCACCCCATAAGATAGGCAGGTTGGGGCCGAGGTGACACATGGTGGCTGTGACGGCCTCACCACATGGGTGACCTGCATGAGGTGGCATTCCACCATGAGGCGTGTGTCTGGGCCATTTTGACACCCAGTGGCTGTGATGTCCTCACCACGCGGGTGGCTCATGCAAGGTTTCACCATGCCAGGTGGTGTGTCATGGGGCTGAGGTGACACACCATGGTCATGATGACCTTGCCATGCTGGTGACATATGTGAGGTGGTACCTGACCTGTTGGAGATTGACAGGACTGAAGTGACACCTGGCGGCCATGATGGGTTTGCCACACAGGTGACCCGTGTGAGGTGGCCCCCTGATGGGTGGAGTGCAATGGGGCTGAGGTGACACCTGGTGGCTGTGATGGCCTTGCCATGTGGGTGGCCTGTATGAGGTAGCACCCCACCAGGTAGGGAGTGATGGGGCCGAGTTTCCACCAGGCCACAGTAATGTCCTGAACATGCAGGTGACCAATGAGATGTAGCATCCCACCAGGTGAGGTGTGCCCAGGCCTAGGTGACACCTGGCAGTGTGTTGGCCTCACCACATGGGTGACCCTGGCAGGCTGGAACCCCACTGGGCAGGTGTTTGTGGGCCAAGGTCAAACACAGGTTCTGTGATGGCCTCACCACATGGGTGGCACCCCACTGGGTTGGGTGTGCCCAGGCCAAGGTGACACTCAGGGGCCATGACAGCCTTACCACGTGGGTGACCAGTGTGATGTGGCCACCTGTTGGGCAGCACATGACTGTGCCAAAGTGACACCTGGTGGCTGTGATGGCCTCACGATGCAGGTGACCTGTACAAGGCCTCACCGCATGGGTGGCATGCATGAGGTTGCTCTCCACTGGGCAGAGTGTCCCAAGGCCGAGGTGACACCTGCTGGCCATGATGGCCTCACCATGCGGATGGCACATGTGGAGTGGCATCCCTCTGGGTGGGATTTGCCCAGGCCAAGGTCAAACCCCACTTCCATTATGGCCTCAATACGTGGGTGACCCACATGAGGTTGCACCCAGCTGGGCAGGTTGTGCCAGTTCTGAGGTGAAACCCAGTGGGCATGAAGGCCTAGCCACACGGGAGACCCACACATGGTGGCACACAGCCATGCAGTGTGTAACTGGGCCGAGGTGACACCCAGTGACCATTACGGCCTTGCCTCATGGGTGATATGTGTAAAGTGGCACTCTGTGGGGTGGGGTGTGACCAGGCCTAAGTGACACCCTGGCCATGAGGGTCTTGCAACGTGCATCACCTGCATGATGTGGCTCCCCACTGGGCAGGGTGTGAAGTAGCCGAGGTGAAACTCGGCCTCCTGAGCACATTGCCATGCAGGTGGCATGTGTGAAGTGTCACCGTGATGGGTGGGGTGTGACCAGGTCTAGGTGACACCCAGCTGCCATGCAGGCCTCATCAGGCAGATGCACCACAGTATGTGGCACTCCTCCAGTTGGTGTGTGCCCAGGCGCAAGTGAATCCCAGCATTCATGAGGGCATCAACATGTGGGTGACCCATGCGAGGTGGCAGCCCCCAGGTGATGTGTGACTGGGCTGAGGTGAAACCCAATGGAATGTCAGCCTCACCACATAGGTGACCCTGGTGTGGTGGCATCCCACCAGGCGGCATGTGCCCAGGCCAATGTCAAACACAGCTTCTGTGATGGCCTTGCCACTCGGGTGACAGGTGCAAGGTGGCTCCCCATCAGGTGGCATGTGCCTGGGCTGAGGTGACAGCCAGCAGCTATGATGTACTTGCCACGTGGGTTACCTATGTGAGGTGGCACCCCACTGGGTGGATATGCCCAGGTTGATGTGACACCTGGCAGCCCTGATGTCCTCAGCACGTGGGTGACTGATGTGAGGTGGCACCCTGCTAGGTGGGGTGTGATGGATCTGAGGTGACATCTGGCAGCCATAATGGCCTTGCAACATGGGTGGCACATGCAAAGTGGCACACTGCAGGTGGGAGGTGAGGGGGTGTAGGTGACACTCAGTGGCTTTGACGGGGCAGCTATGTGTGTGACAAGTGCAAGGGTGCACCCATCTGGGTGGCGTGTTACTGGACCGAGGTTACACCTTGTGACCATAATGACCTCAGCACTTGGGTGGTATGCATGATGTGGCACCCTGCCAGCAGGGTGTGATGGGGCCAATGGACACCCCGTGGTTGTGACAGCCTCTCAACACGGGTGACCCATGTGAGGTGGCTTTTTGCCGGGCAGGGTGTGACTGAGCTGAGGTGACATCTGGCAGCCATTACAGCCTCACCACATGGGTGACCCATGCGTGGTGGCATCCTGTTGGGCTGGATGTGCCTGGGCCTAGGTGACAGCCGGTTGCCATGAGGGCCATGCCACAAGTGTGACCCTTGTGAGATGGCACTCTGGTGGGTGGGGTGTGCATGGGCCTAGGTGCCACGTGGTGGCTGAGAGGGCCTCGCAACCCAGGTGACCCTCACGAGATGGCACCCTGCCTGATGGGATGTGCCCAATTCAAGGTGATACCTGATGGTCATGACAGCATCACCACATGCATGGCATGCGCAAGGTGGTACACTGTTGGGCTGTGTTTGATAATCCTAGGTGACACCCTGTGGCCATCATGGCCTTGCCATGTGGGTGGCATGCATGAAGTGGCTCCAGGCCGCACATGGTGTCCCTGGGCTGAGGTGAGACCTGGCAACACTGACGGCCTCACCACATGGCTTACACATGTAAGGTGGCACCCCACAGGGTGGATGTGCCTGGGCTGAGGTGAGGCCTGATATCCCTGGTGGCCTCACCACATGGGTGAATCACATGAGTTGACACCCCACCAGGCAGGGTGTGGTGGGGATGAAGTGACACCCAGCAGCTGTAATGGCCTTGCAATGTGGGTGGAAGCTGCAAAGTGCCACCGCTCTGGGCAGGGTGTAAGGGTGCCGAGGTGACCCATGGTGCTGTGATGGCCCAGCTACATGGGTGGCAAGTGCAAGGTTGCACCCCACCAGGTGGGGTGTTACAGGGCCGAGGTGGCACCTGGTGTCTGTGATGGCCTCACCACTTGGGTGGCACACACATGGTAGCACCCTGCCAGGCAAGGTGCGATAGGGTCAATGGACACCCTGTGGCTGTGACAGCCTTGCAACCCTGGTGACCTATACTAGGTGGCTTCCTGCTGGCAGGTTGTGACCGAGCTGAGGTGACACCCGGCAGCAGTGATGGCCTTGCCACATGGGTGACCTGCAAGAGGTGGCACCATGCTGTGTGGGTTGTGACCAGGCCAAGGTGACACCTGGTGGCCATGACAGCCTCACCACAATCGTAGCAAGTGTGAGATTGCACCCTGCAGGCTGCAGTGTGACCAGGCCAAAGTGATCCACAGCAGCTGTGAGAGCCACATCACATGGGTGACCCTTGCAAAGTGGCACCCCGTTAGGTGGTGTGTGACTGGTCCAAGGTGATGCCCAGTGGCCATGAGGACCTCACCACATGGGTGACCCACATGAGCTGGCACCCTGCCTGGCAGGGTGTAACCAGGCCAAGGTGACATCTGGTGGCATAGAGGTGCTCACAACGTGAGTAACCATGCGAGGTGGCATCTCACATGGTGGGGTATGCCCGGGTTGAGGTGACACACTTTGACCGAGACAGACTTGCAGCACAGGTGGCATGCACCAGGTGACACCCCACTGTGCAGTGTGTGATCGGGCTGAGGTGACACCTGGTGGCTGTGATGGTCTCGTCCTGAGGGAAGCACATGCTAGTTGACACCCTGGCAGGTGGGTATTGACCAGGAAGAGGTGACACCCAGTGGCCGTGATGGCCTCACTACATGGGGGACACACAAGAGATGACATGGTGCCAGGTGTGGTGTCACAGGGACAAGGTGGCACCTAGTGGTGTGATTGCCTAGTTTGCGGGTGGCACATCAAATTGGCAGCTGGCAGGGTGGGGAATGATGGGGCTGAAGTGACACCCGGTGGCCATGATGGCCTAGCCATGTGAGTAGCATGCACTATGTAGCACCCCATGGGGCAGTGTCTGAGTGGGCTTAGGTGACACCTCGCGGCCTTGATAGCCTCACCATGCTGGTGACATGGGTGAGGTAGCACCTTGCCTGGTGGGGTGTGACGTGGCTGAGATGACACATGGTGGTCATGATCCCTTGCCTCTTAGGTGGCTCCAGCGTGGTGGCACCCTGCTGTGAAAGCTATGAAGGGGTCAAGGTGACATCCCATGGCTATGACAGCCTCACCACATGGGTGACCCAAGTGAGGTGGCTCCCCACAAGACATGGTGTGACTGAGCTAAGCTGTCACCCAGTGGCAGTGATGGCTTCTCCATGCAGGTGACCCATACGAGGTGGTACCCCACTGGGTGGTGTGTGAAGCAACCAAGGTGACACCCAGCAGCTGTGAGGGCCTCATCACGTGGGTGATCTGTGCATGGTGGCTCCCCACCAGGCAGTGTGTGCTCAGGCAGAGGAGACATCTGGCAGCCATGACAGCCTCACCATGCAGTTGACCTTTGCCAGGTGGCAACCTGCGGGATGGGGTGTGACCATGCAGACGTGACACCCAGCGGTGTGACCACCTTGCCATGCAGGTGCCATGTTGAGGTGACATTCTCCTGGGCAGGGAGTGACGCGGCTGAATATTGGTGGCCGTGAGTGCTGCACCATGTGGGTGGCACATGCTAGGTGACATCCCAATGGGCAAGGTGTACCCAGGCCGAGGTGACACTCAGTGGCTGTGAAGGCCTCACAACACAGGTGACCCATGCGATTTGGAATCCTGCATGGTGTGTTGTGACTGGGTTGACATGACACAGCGACCACATTGGACTTGCAATGTGGGTGGCATGCGTGAGGTTAGCCCTGCCAGGTAGGGTGTGATTGGGCTGAGGTGACACCCGGCAGCCATGATGGGCTTGCCACATGGATGGCACACAAGAGATGACACCCCACTGGGCATGGTGTCATGGGGATGAGGTAAAACACTATGGCCGTTACTGCCTCACCATGTGGGTAGCACATGTGAGGTCGCACCCTACCAGGCCTAGAGTGATGGGGCCAAAGTGAAACATGGTGGCTGAGATGACTTGCCACGTGGGTGGCTAGCACGAGGTGGCACCCAGCTGTGCGTGGTGTGAACGGGCCAAAATGACACCTGGCAGCTGTGACAGCCTCGCCACGCTGGTTACCGCTGTGTGGTGGCATCCCACTGGGTGGTGTATGACTGGGCCAAGGTGACAACCAGCAGCCATGAAGGCCTCACTACATGGGTGACATTCGTGAGTTGAAACCCCACTGGGTGGGGTGTGCCCAGGCCTAGGTGAAACATGGCGGCCGTGAGGGCCTCAACACACTGGTGACCCGCATGAGGTGGTATCCTGCTGGGTGGGGTGTGCCCATGCCGAGGTGACACCTGGTTGCTATGATTGCCCTGCAACGTGGGTTACCAGTGCTGGGTGGGGTGCACCCAGGTTGAGGTGACACATGGTTTATGTGACAGATGAGCAATATGGGTGGCATGTGTAAGGTGACACTCCACTGGGGAGGGTGTGACCAGGCTGAGGTGACACCTTGTGGCTGTGATGGCCTTGCCATGTGGTTGGCATGTACGAGGTAGCACCCCACCAGGTAGGGAGTGATGGGGCTGAGGTTCCACCAGGCCACTGTAATGTCCTAAACATGCGGGTGACCAATGAGAGGTAGCATCCCACCAGGTGGGGTGTGCCCAGGCCTAGGTGACACCTGGCAGCCATGATGGCCTCACATTTCAGGTGACTCGTGCGAAGTGGCATTGCACACGGCGAGGTGCACCTGGGTTGAGGTGACACCTGATGACTGTGATGGACTCACCACACGGGTGGCTTGCATGAGGTGACACACTGGAGGACAGAGTGTGATTGAGCTAAGGTGACACCTGGTGGCTGTGGTGTCCTCATCACATGGGTGGCATGCAAGAGATGACACCCCACCAGGTGTGGTGTCATGGGGATGAGGTGACAGCTAGTGGCCTGACTGCATTGTCATGTGGGTGGCACATGTGAGGTAGCACCCCATCAGATAGGCAGGTTGTGGCCGAGGTGACACATGGTGGCTGTGACGGCCTCACCACATGGGTGACCTGCATGAGGTGGCATTCCACCATGAGGCGTGTGTCTGGGCCATTTTGACACCCAGTGGCTGTGATGTCCTCACCACGTGGGTGGCTCATGCAAGGTTTTACCCTGCCAGGTGGTGTGTCATGGGGCTGAGGTGACACACCATGGTCATGATGACCTTGCCATGCTGGTGACATATGTGAGGTGGTACCTGACCTGGTGGAGATTGACAGGATTGAAGTGACACCTGGCGGCCATGATGGGTTTGCCACACAGGTGACCCGTGTGAGGTGGCCCCCTGATGGGTGGAGTGCAATGGGGCTGAGGTGACACCTGGTGGCTGTGACGGCCTTGCCATGTGGGTGGCCTGTATGAGGTAGCACCCCAACAGGTAGGGAGTGATGGGGCCAATTTCCACCAGGCCACAGTAATGTCCTCAACATGCGGGTGACCAATGAGATGTAGCATCCCACCAAGTGGGGTGTGCCCAGGCCTAGGTGACACCTGGCAGTGTGTTGGCCTCACCACATGGGTGACCCTGGCAGGCTGGAACCCCACTGGGCAGGTGTTTCTGGGCCAAGGTCAAACACAGGTCCTGTGATGGCCTCACCACATGGGTGGCACCCCACCAGGTTGGGTGTGCCCAGGCCAAGGTGACACTCAGGGGCCATGACAGCCTTACCACGTGGGTGACCAGTGTGATGTGGCAACCTGTTGGGCAGCACATGACTGTGCCAAAGTGACACCTGGTCGCTGTGATGGCCTCACCATGCAGGTGACCTGTACAAGGCCTCACCGCAAGGGTGGCATGCATGAGGTTGCTCTCCACTGGGCAGAGTGTCCCAAGGCCGAGGTGACACCTGGTGGCCATGATGGCCTCACCATGTGGGTGGCACATGTGGAGTGGCATCCCTCTGGGTGGGATTTGCCCAGGCCAAGGTCAAACCCCACTTCCATTATGGCCTCAATACGTGGGTGACCCACATGAGGTTGCACCCAGCTGGGCAGGTTGTGCCAGTTCTGAGGTGAAACCCAGTGGGCATGAAGGCCTAGCCACACGGGAGACCCACACATGGTGGCACACAGCCAGGCAGTGTGTAACTGGGCCGAGGTGACACCCAGTGACCATTACGGCCTTGCCTCATGGGTGATATGTGTAAAGTGGCACTCTGTGGGGTGGGGTGTGACCAGGCCTAAGTGACACCCTGGCCATGAGGGTCTTGCAACGTGCATCACCTGCATGATGTGGCTCCCCACTGGGCAGGTTTTGAAGTAGCCGAGGTGAAACTCGGCCTCCTGAGCACATCGCCATGCAGGTGGCATGTGCGAAGTGTCACCGTGATGGGTGGGGTGTGACCAGGTCTAGGTGACACCCAGCTGCCATGCAGGCCTCATCAGTCAGATGCACCACAGTATGTGGCACTCCTCCAGTTGGTGTGTGCCCAGGCGCAAGTGAATCCCAGCATTCATGAGGGCATCAACATGTGGGTGACCCATGCGAGGTGGCAGCCCCCAGGTGATGTGTGACTGGGCTGAGGTGAAACCCAATGGAATGTCAGCCTCACCACATAGGTGACCCTGGTGTGGTGGCATCCCACCAGGCGGCATGTGCCCAGGCCAAGGTCAAACACAGCTTCTGTGATGGCCTTGCCACTCGAGTGACAGGTGCAAGGTGGCTCCCCATCAGGTGGCATGTGCCTGGGCTGAGGTGACAGCCAGCAGCTATGATGTACTTGCCACGTGGGTTACCTATGTGAGGTGGCACCCCACTGGGTGGATATGCCCAGGTTGATGTGACACCTGGCAGCCCTGATGTCCTCAGCACGTGGGTGACTGATGTGAGGTGGCACCCTGCTAGGTGGGGTGTGATGGATCTGAGGTGACATCTGGCAGCCATAATGGCCTTGCAACATGGGTGGCACATGCAAAGTGGCACACTGCAGGTGGGAGGTGAGGGGGTGTAGGTGACACCCAGTGGCTTTGACGGTGCAGCTATGTGTGTGACAAGTGCAAGGGTGCACCCATTTGGGTTGCGTGTTACTGGACCGAGGTTACACCTTGTGACCATAATGACCTCAGCACTTGGGTGGTATGCATGATGTGGCACCCTGCCAGCAGGGTGTGATGGGGCCAATGGACACCCCGTGGTTGTGACAGCCTCTCAACACGGGTGACCCATGTGAGGTGGCTTTTTGCCGGGCAGGGTGTGACTGAGCTGAGGTGACATCTGGCAGCCATTACAGCCTCACCACATGGGTGACCTATGCGTGGTGGCATCCTGTTGGGCTGGATGTGCCTGGGCCTAGGTGACAGCCGGTTGCCATGAGGGCCATGCCACAAGTGTGACCCTTGTGAGATGGCACTCTGGTGGGTGGGGTGTGCATGGGCCTAGGTGCCACCTGGTGGCCGAGAGGGCCTCGCAACCCAGGTGACCCTCACGAGATGGCACCCTGCCTGATGGGATGTGCCCAATTCAAGGTGATACCTGATGGTCATGACAGCATCACCACATGCATGGCATGCGCAAGGTGGTACACTGTTGGGCTGTGTTTGATAATCCTAGGTGACACCCTGTGGCCATCATGGCCTTGCCATGTGGGTGGCATGCATGAAGTGGCTCCAGGCCGCACATGGTGTCCCTGGGCTGAGGTGAGACCTGGCAACACTGACGGCCTCACCACATGGCTTACACATGTAAGGTGGCACCCCACAGGGTGGATGTGCCTGGGCTGAGGTGAGGCCTGATATCCCTGGTGGCCTCACCACATGGGTGAATCACATGAGTTGACACCCCACCAGGCAGGGTGTGGTGGGGCTGAAGTGACACCCAGCAGCTGTAATGGCCTTTCAATGTGGGTGGAAGCTGCAAAGTGCCACCGCTCTGGGCAGGGTGTAAGGGTGCCGAGGTGACCCATGGTGCTGTGATGGCCCAGCTACATGGGTGGCAAGTGCAAGGTTGCACCCCACCAGGTGGGGTGTTACAGGGCCGAGGTGGCACCTGGTGTCTGTGATGGCCTCACCACTTGGGTGGCACACACATGGTAGCACCCTGCCAGGCAAGGTGCGATAGGGTCAATGGACACCCTGTGGCTGTGACAGCCTTGCAACCCTGGTGACCTATACTAGGTGGCTTCCTGCTGGCAGGTTGTGACCGAGCTGAGGTGACACCCGGCAGCAGTGATGGCCTTGCCACATGGGTGACCTGCAAGAGGTGGCACCATACTGTGTGGGTTGTGACCAGGCCAAGGTGACACCTGGTGGCCATGACAGCCTCACCACAATCGTAGCAAGTGTGAGATTGCACCCTGCAGGCTGCAGTGTGACCAGGCCAAAGTGATCCACAGCAGCTGTGAGAGCCACATCACATGGGTGACCCTTGCAAAGTGGCACCCCGTTAGGTGGTGTGTGACTGGTCCAAGGTGATGCCCAGTGGCCATGAGGACCTCACCACATGGGTGACCCACATGAGCTGGCACCCTGCCTGGCAGGGTGTAACCAGGCCAAGGTGACATCTGGTGGCATAGAGGTGCTCACAACGTGAGTAACCATGCGAGGTGGCATCTCACATGGTGGGGTATGCCCGGGTTGAGGTGACACACTTTGACCGAGACAGACTTGCAGCACAGGTGGCATGCACCAGGTGACACCCCACTGTGCAGTGTGTGATCGGGCTGAGGTGACACCTGGTGGCTGTGATGGTCTCGTCCTGAGGGAAGCACATGCTAGTTGACACCCTGGCAGGTGGGTATTGACCAGGAAGAGGTGACACCCAGTGGCCGTGATGGCCTCACTACATGGGGGACACACAAGAGATGACATGGTGCCAGGTGTGGTGTCACAGGGACAAGGTGGCACCTAGTGGTGTGATTGCCTAGCTATGTGGGTGGCACATCAAGGTGGCAGCTGGCAGGGTGGGGAATGACGGGGCTGAAGTGACACCCGGTGGCCATGATGGCCTAGCCATGTGAGTAGCATGCACTATGTAGCACCCCATGGGGCAGTGTCTGAGTGGGCTTAGGTGACACCTCGCGGCCTTGATAGCCTCACCATGCTGGTGACATGGGTGAGGTAGCACCTTGCCTGGTGGGGTGTGACGTGGCTGAGATGACACATGGTGGTCATGATCCCTTGCCTCTTAGGTGGCTCCAGCGTGGTGGCACCCTGCTGTGAAAGCTATGAAGGGGTCAAGGTGACATCCCATGGCTATGACAGCCTCACCACATGGGTGACCCAAGTGAGGTGGCTCCCCACAAGACATGGTGTGACTGAGCTAAGCTGTCACCCAGTGGCAGTGATGGCTTCTCCATGCAGGTGACCCATACGAGGTGGTACCCCACTGGGTGGTGTGTGAAGCAACCAAGGTGACACCCAGCAGCTGTGAGGGCCTCATCACGTGGGTGATCTCTGCATGGTGGCTCCCCACCAGGCAGTGTGTGCTCAGGCAGAGGAGACATCTGGCAGCCATGACAGCCTCACCATGCAGTTGACCTTTGCCAGGTGGCAACCTGCGGGATGGGGTGTGACCATGCAGACGTGACACCCAGTGGTGTGACCACCTTGCCATGCAGGTGCCATGTTGAGGTGACATTCTCCTGGGCAGAGAGTGACACAGCTGAATATTGGTGGCCGTGAGTGCTGCACCATGTGGGTGGCACATGCTAGGTGACATCCCAATGGGCAAGGTGTACCCAGGCCGAGGTGACACTCAGTGGCTGTGAAGGCCTCACAACACAGGTGACCCATGCGATTTGGAATCCTGCATGGTGTGTTGTGACTGGGTTGACATGACACAGCGACCACATTGGACTTGCAATGTGGGTGGCATGCGTGAGGTTAGCCCTGCCAGGTAGGGTGTGATTGGGCTGAGGTGACACCCGGCAGCCATGATGGGCTTGCCACATGGATGGCACACAAGAGATGACACCCCACTGGGCATGGTGTCATGGGGATGAGGTAAAACAATATGGCCGTTACTGCCTCACCATGTGGGTAGCACATGTGAGGTCGCACCCTACCAGGCCTAGAGTGATGGGGCCAAAGTGAAACATGGTGGCTGAGATGACTTGCCACGTGGGTGGCTAGCACGAGGTGGCACCCAGCTGTGCGTGGTGTGAACGGGCCAAAATGACACCTGGCAGCTGTGACAGCCTCGCCACGCTGGTTACCACTGTGTGGTGGCATCCCACTGGGTGGTGTATGACTGGGCCAAGGTGACAACCAGCAGCCATGAAGGCCTCACTACATGGGTGACATTTGTGAGTTGAAACCCCACTGGGTGGGGTGTGCCCAGGCCTAGGTGAAACATGGCGGCCGTGAGGGCCTCAACACACTGGTGACCCGCATGAGGTGGTATCCTGCTGGGTGGGGTGTGCCCATGCCGAGGTGACACCTGGTTGCTATGATTGCCCTGCAACGTGGGTTACCAGTGCTGGGTGGGGTGCACCCAGGTTGAGGTGACACATGGTTTATGTGACAGATGAGCAATATGGGTGGCATGTGTAAGGTGACACTCCACTGGGGAGGGTGTGACCAGGCTGAGGTGACACCTTGTGGCTGTGATGGCCTTGCCATGTGGTTGGCATGTATGAGGTAGCACCCCACCAGGTAGGGAGTGATGGGGCTGAGGTTCCACCAGGCCACTGTAATGTCCTCAACATGCGGGTGACCAATGAGAGGTAGCATCCCACCAGGTGGGGTGTGCCCAGGCCTAGGTGACACCTGGCAGCCATGATGGCCTCACATTTCAGGTGACTCGTGCGAAGTGGCATTGCACACGGCGAGGTGCACCTGGGTTGAGGTGACACCTGATGACTGTGATGGACTCACCACACGGGTGGCTTGCATGAGGTGACACACTGGAGGACAGAGTGTGATTGAGCTAAGGTGACACCTGGTGGCTGTGGTGTCCTCATCACATGGGTGGCATGCAAGAGATGACACCCCACCAGGTGTGGTGTCATGGGGATGAGGTGACAGCTAGTGGCTGTGACTGCATTGTCATGTGGGTGGCACATGTGAGGTAGCACCCCATCAGGTTGGCAGAGTTGGGGCCGAGGTGACACATGGTGGCTGTGACGGCCTCACCACATGGGTGACCTGCATGAGGTGGCATTCCACCATGAGGCGTGTGTCTGGGCCATTTTGACACCCAGTGGCTGTGATGTCCTCACCATGCGGGTGGCTCATGCAAGGTTTCACCATGCCAGGTGGTGTGTCATGGGGCTGAGGTGACACACCATGGTCATGATGACCTTGCCATGCTGGTGACATATGTGAGGTGGTACCTGACCTGGTGGAGATTGTCAGGACTGAAGTGACACCTGGCGGCCATGATGGGTTTGCCACACAGGTGACCCGTGTGAGGTGGCCCCCTGATGGGTGGAGTGCAATGGGGATGAGGTGACACCTGGTGGCTGTGACGGCCTTGCCATGTGGGTGGCCTGTATGAGGTAGCACCCCACCAGGTAGGGAGTGATGGGGCCGAGTTTCCACCAGGCCACAGTAATGTCCTGAACATGCGGGTGACCAATGAGATGTAGCATCCCACCAGGTGAGGTGTGCCCAGGCCTAGGTGACACCTGGCAGTGTGTTGGCCTCACCACATGGGTGACCCTGGCAGGCTGGAACCCCACTGGGCAGGTGTTTGTGGGCCAAGGTCAAACACAGGTTCTGTGATGGCCTCACCACATGGGTGGCACCCCACCGGGTTGGGTGTGCCCAGGCCAAGGTGACACTCAGGGGCCATGACAGCCTTACCACGTGGGTGACCAGTGTGATGTGGCAACCTGTTGGGCAGCACATGACTGTGCCAAAGTGACACCTGGTGGCTGTGTTGGCCTCTCCATGCAGGTGACCTGTACAAGGCCTCACCGCATGGGTGGCATGCATGAGGTTGCTCTCCACTGGGCAGAGTGTCCCAAGGCCGAGGTGACACCTGCTGGCCATGATGGCCTCACCATGCGGATGGCACATGTGGAGTGGCATCCCTCTGGGTGGGATTTGCCCAGGCCAAGGTCAAACCCCACTTCCATTATGGCCTCAATACGTGGGTGACCCACATGAGGTTGCACCCAGCTGGGCAGGTTGTGCCAGTTCTGAGGTGAAACCCAGTGGGCATGAAGGCCTAGCCACACGGGAGACCCACACATGGTGGCACACAGCCAGGCAGTGTGTAACTGGGCCGAGGTGACACCCAGTGACCATTACGGCCTTGCCTCATGGGTGATATGTGTAAAGTGGCACTCTGTGGGGTGGGGTGTGACCAGGCCTAAGTGACACCCTGGCCATGAGGGTCTTGCAACGTGCATCACCTGCATGATGTGGCTCCCCACTGGGCAGGGTGTGAAGTAGCCGAGGTGAAACTCGGCCTCCTGAGCACATCGCCATGCAGGTGGCATGTGCGAAGTGTCACCGTGATGGGTGGGGTGTGACCAGGTCTAGGTGACACCCAGCTGCCATGCAGGCCTCATCAGGCAGATGCACCACAGTATGTGGCACTCCTCCAGTTGGTGTGTGCCGAGGCGCAAGTGAATCCCAGCATTCATGAGGGCATCAACATGTGGGTGACCCATGCGAGGTGGCAGCCCCCAGGTGATGTGTGACTGGGCTGAGGTGAAACCCAATGGAATGTCAGCCTCACCACATAGGTGACCCTGGTGTGGTGGCATCCCACCAGGCGGCATGTGCCCAGGCCAAGGTCAAACACAGCTTCTGTGATGGCCTTGCCACTCGGGTGACAGGTGCAAGGTGGCTCCCCATCAGGTGGCATGTGCCTGGGCTGAGGTGACAGCCAGCAGCTATGATGTACTTGCCACGTGGGTTACCTATGTGAGGTGGCACCCCACTGGGTGGATATGCCCAGGTTGATGTGACACCTGGCAGCCCTGATGTCCTCAGCACGTGGGTGACTGATGTGAGGTGGCACCCTGCTAGGTGGGGTGTGATGGATCTGAGGTGACATCTGGCAGCCATAATGGCCTTGCAACATGGGTGGCACATGCAAAGTGGCACACTGCAGGTGGGAGGTGAGGGGGTGTAGGTGACACCCAGTGGCTTTGATGGTGCAGCTATGTGTGTGACAAGTGCAAGGGTGCACCCATCTGGGTGGCGTGTTACTGGACCGAGGTTACACCTTGTGACCATAATGACCTCAGCACTTGGGTGGTATGCATGATGTGGCACCCTGCCAGCAGGGTGTGATGGGGCCAATGGACACCCCGTGGTTGTGACAGCCTCTCAACACGGGTGACCCATGTGAGGTGGCTTTTTGCCGGGCAGGGTGTGACTGAGCTGAGGTGACATCTGGCAGCCATTACAGCCTCACCACATGGGTGACCCATGCGTGGTGGCATCCTGTTGGGCTGGATGTGCCTGGGCCTAGGTGACAGCCGGTTGCCATGAGGGCCATGCCACAAGTGTGACCCTTGTGAGATGGCACTCTGGTGGGTGGGGTGTGCATGGGCCTAGGTGCCATGTGGTGGCTGAGAGGGCCTCGCAACCCAGGTGACCCTCACGAGATGGCACCCTGCCTGATGGGATGTGCCCAATTCAAGGTGATACCTGATGGTCATGACAGCATCACCACATGCATGGCATGCGCAAGGTGGTACACTGTTGGGCTGTGTTTGATAATCCTAGGTGACACCCTGTGGCCATCATGGCCTTGCCATGTGGGTGGCATGCATGAAGTGGCTCCAGGCCGCACATGGTGTCCCTGGGCTGAGGTGAGACCTGGCAACACTGACGGCCTCACCACATGGCTTACACATGTAAGGTGGCACCCCACAGGGTGGATGTGCCTGGGCTGAGGTGAGGCCTGATATCCCTGGTGGCCTCACCACATGGGTGAATCACATGAGTTGACACCCCACCAGGCAGGGTGTGGTGGGGCTGAAGTGACACCCAGCAGCTGTAATGGCCTTGCAATGTGGGTGGAAGCTGCAAAGTGCCACCGCTCTGGGCAGGGTGTAAGGGTGCCGAGGTGACCCATGGTGCTGTGATGGCCCAGCTACATGGGTGGCAAGTGCAAGGTTGCACCCCACCAGGTGGGGTGTTACAGGGCCGAGGTGGCACCTGGTGTCTGTGATGGCCTCACCACTTGGGTGGCACACACATGGTAGCACCCTGCCAGGCAAGGTGCGATAGGGTCAATGGACACCCTGTGGCTGTGACAGCCTTGCAACCCTGGTGACCTATACTAGGTGGCTTCCTGCTGGCAGGTTGTGACCGAGCTGAGGTGACACCCGGCAGCAGTGATGGCCTTGCCACATGGGTGACCTGCAAGAGGTGGCACCATGCTGTGTGGGTTGTGACCAGGCCAAGGTGACACCTGGTGGCCATGACAGCCTCACCACAATCGTAGCAAGTGTGAGATTGCACCCTGCAGGCTGCAGTGTGAGCAGGCCAAAGTGATCCACAGCAGCTGTGAGAGCCACATCACATGGGTGACCCTTGCAAACTGGCACCCCGTTAGGTGGTGTGTGACTGGTCCAAGGTGATGCCCAGTGGCCATGAGGACCTCACCACATGGGTGACCCACATGAGCTGGCACCCTGCCTGGCAGGGTGTAACCAGGCCAAGGTGACATCTGGTGGCATAGAGGTGCTCACAACGTGAGTAACCATGCGAGGTGGCATCTCACATGGTGGGGTATGCCCGGGTTGAGGTGACACACTTTGACCGAGACAGACTTGCAGCACAGGTGGCATGCACCAGGTGACACCCCACTGT
The DNA here is from genome assembly GCF_030028045.1 of Hippopotamus amphibius kiboko. NCBI lineage: Eukaryota > Metazoa > Chordata > Mammalia > Artiodactyla > Hippopotamidae > Hippopotamus > Hippopotamus amphibius. The sequence goes on along the minus strand of NC_080188.1, from coordinate 104,758,964 downwards.
GCAGTGTGTGATCGGGCTGAGGTGACACCTGGTGGCTGTGATGGTCTCGTCCTGAGGGAAGCACATGCTAGTTGACACCCTGGCAGGTGGGTATTGACCAGGAAGAGGTGACACCCAGTGGCCGTGATGGCCTCATTACATGGGGGACACACAAGAGATGACATGGTGCCAGGTGTGGTGTCACAGGGACAAGGTGGCACCTAGTGGTGTGATTGCCTAGCTATGCGGGTGGCACATCAAGGTGGCACCTGGCAGGGTGGGGAATGACGGGGCTGAAGTGACACCCGGTGGCCATGATGGCCTAGCCATGTGAGTAGCATGCACTATGTAGCACCCCATGGGGCAGTGTCTGAGTGGGCTTAGGTGACACCTCGCGGCCTTGATAGCCTCACCATGCTGGTGACATGGGTGAGGTAGCACCTTGCCTGGTGGGGTGTGACGTGGCTGAGATGACACATGGTGGTCATGATCCCTTGCCTCTTAGGTGGCTCCAGCGTGGTGGCACCCTGCTGTGAAAGCTATGAAGGGGTCAAGGTGACATCCCATGGCTATGACAGCCTCACCACATGGGTGACCCAAGTGAGGTGGCTCCCCACAAGACATGGTGTGACTGAGCTAAGCTGTCACCCAGTGGCAGTGATGGCTTCTCCATGCAGGTGACCCATACGAGGTGGTACCCCACTGGGTGGTGTGTGAAGCAACCAAGGTGACACCCAGCAGCTGTGAGGGCCTCATCACGTGGGTGATCTGTGCATGGTGGCTCCCCACCAGGCAGTGTGTGCTCAGGCAGAGGAGACATCTGGCAGCCATGACAGCCTCACCATGCAGTTGACCTTTGCCAGGTGGCAACCTGCGGGATGGGGTGTGACCATGCAGACGTGACACCCAGCGGTGTGACCACCTTGCCATGCAGGTGCCATGTTGAGGTGACATTCTCCTGGGCAGGGAGTGACGCGGCTGAATATTGGTGGCCGTGAGTGCTGCACCATGTGGGTGGCACATGCTAGGTGACATCCCAATGGGCAAGGTGTACCCAGGCCGAGGTGACACTCAGTGGCTGTGAAGGCCTCACAACACAGATGACCCATGCGATTTGGAATCCTGCATGGTGTGTTGTGACTGGGTTGACATGACACAGCGACCACATTGGACTTGCAATGTGGGTGGCATGCGTGAGGTTAGCCCTGCCAGGTAGGGTGTGATTGGGCTGAGGTGACACCCGGCAGCCATGATGGGCTTGCCACATGGATGGCACACAAGAGATGACACCCCACTGGGCATGGTGTCATGGGGATGAGGTAAAACACTATGGCCGTTACTGCCTCACCATGTGGGTAGCACATGTGAGGTCGCACCCTACCAGGCCTAGAGTGATGGGGCCAAAGTGAAACATGGTGGCTGAGATGACTTGCCACGTGGGTGGCTAGCACGAGGTGGCACCCAGCTGTGCGTGGTGTGAATGGGCCAAAATGACACCTGGCAGCTGTGACAGCCTCGCCACGCTGGTTACCACTGTGTGGTGGCATCCCACTGGGTGGTGTATGACTGGGCCAAGGTGACAACCAGCAGCCATGAAGGCCTCACTGCATGGGTGACATTCGTGAGTTGAAACCCCACTGGGTGGGGTGTGCCCAGGCCTAGGTGAAACATGGCGGCCGTGAGGGCCTCAACACACTGGTGACCCGCATGAGGTGGTATCCTGCTGGGTGGGGTGTGCCCATGCCGAGGTGACACCTGGTTGCTATGATTGCCCTGCAACGTGGGTTACCAGTGCTGGGTGGGGTGCACCCAGGTTGAGGTGACACATGGTTTATGTGACAGATGAGCAATATGGGTGGCATGTGTAAGGTGACACTCCACTGGGGAGGGTGTGACCAGGCTGAGGTGACACCTTGTGGCTGTGATGGCCTTGCCATGTGGTTGGCATGTACGAGGTAGCACCCCACCAGGTAGGGAGTGATGGGGCCGAGGTTCCACCAGGCCACTGTAATGTCCTCAACATGCGGGTGACCAATGAGAGGTAGCATCCCACCAGGTGGGGTGTGCCCAGGCCTAGGTGACACCTGGCAGCCATGATGGCCTCACATTTCAGGTGACTCGTGCGAAGTGGCATTGCACACGGCGAGGTGCACCTGGGTTGAGGTGACACCTGATGACTGTGATGGACTCACCACACGGGTGGCTTGCATGAGGTGACACACTGGAGGACAGAGTGTGATTGAGCTAAGGTGACACCTGGTGGCTGTGGTGTCCTCATCACATGGGTGGCATGCAAGAGATGACACCCCACCAGGTGTGGTGTCATGGGGATGAGGTGACAGCTAGTGGCTGTGACTGCATTGTCATGTGGGTGGCACATGTGAGGTAGCACCCCATCAGGTTGGCAGAGTTGGGGCCGAGGTGACACATGGTGGCTGTGACGGCCTCACCACATGGGTGACCTGCATGAGGTGGCATTCCACCATGAGGCGTGTGTCTGGGCCATTTTGACACCCAGTGGCTGTGATGTCCTCACCACGCGGGTGGCTCATGCAAGGTTTCACCATGCCAGGTGGTGTGTCATGGGGCTGAGGTGACACACCATGGTCATGATGACCTTGCCATGCTGGTGACATATGTGAGGTGGTACCTGACCTGGTGGAGATTGTCAGGACTGAAGTGACACCTGGCGGCCATGATGGGTTTGCCACACAGGTGACCCGTGTGAGGTGGCCCCCTGATGGGTGGAGTGCAATGGGGATGAGGTGACACCTGGTGGCTGTGACGGCCTTGCCATGTGGGTGGCCTGTATGAGGTAGCACCCCACCAGGTAGGGAGTGATGGGGCCGAGTTTCCACCAGGCCACAGTAATGTCCTGAACATGCGGGTGACCAATGAGATGTAGCATCCCACCAGGTGAGGTGTGCCCAGGCCTAGGTGACACCTGGCAGTGTGTTGGCCTCACCACATGGGTGACCCTGGCAGGCTGGAACCCCACTGGGCAGGTGTTTGTGGGCCAAGGTCAAACACAGGTTCTGTGATGGCCTCACCACATGGGTGGCACCCCACCGGGTTGGGTGTGCCCAGGCCAAGGTGACACTCAGGGGCCATGACAGCCTTACCACGTGGGTGACCAGTGTGATGTGGCAACCTGTTGGGCAGCACATGACTGTGCCAAAGTGACACCTGGTGGCTGTGATGGCCTCTCCATGCAGGTGACCTGTACAAGGCCTCACCGCATGGGTGGCATGCATGAGGTTGCTCTCCACTGGGCAGAGTGTCCCAAGGCCGAGGTGACACCTGCTGGCCATGATGGCCTCACCATGCGGATGGCACATGTGGAGTGGCATCCCTCTGGGTGGGATTTGCCCAGGCCAAGGTCAAACCCCACTTCCATTATGGCCTCAATACGTGGGTGACCCACATGAGGTTGCACCCAGCTGGGCAGGTTGTGCCAGTTCTGAGGTGAAACCCAGTGGGCATGAAGGCCTAGCCACACGGGAGACCCACACATGGTGGCACACAGCCAGGCAGTGTGTAACTGGGCCGAGGTGACACCCAGTGACCATTACGGCCTTGCCTCATGGGTGATATGTGTAAAGTGGCACTCTGTGGGGTGGGGTGTGACCAGGCCTAAGTGACACCCTGGCCATGAGGGTCTTGCAACGTGCATCACCTGCATGATGTGGCTCCCCACTGGGCAGGGTGTGAAGTAGCCGAGGTGAAACTCGGCCTCCTGAGCACATCGCCATGCAGGTGGCATGTGCGAAGTGTCACCGTGATGGGTGGGGTGTGACCAGGTCTAGGTGACACCCAGCTGCCATGCAGGCCTCATCAGGCAGATGCACCACAGTATGTGGCACTCCTCCAGTTGGTGTGTGCCCAGGCGCAAGTGAATCCCAGCATTCATGAGGGCATCAACATGTGGGTGACCCATGCGAGGTGGCAGCCCCCAGGTGATGTGTGACTGGGCTGAGGTGAAACCCAATGGAATGTCAGCCTCACCACATAGGTGACCCTGGTGTGGTGGCATCCCACCAGGCGGCATGTGCCCAGGCCAAGGTCAAACACAGCTTCTGTGATGGCCTTGCCACTCGGGTGACAGGTGCAAGGTGGCTCCCCATCAGGTGGCATGTGCCTGGGCTGAGGTGACAGCCAGCAGCTATGATGTACTTGCCACGTGGGTTACCTATGTGAGGTGGCACCCCACTGGGTGGATATGCCCAGGTTGATGTGACACCTGGCAGCCCTGATGTCCTCAGCACGTGGGTGACTGATGTGAGGTGGCACCCTGCTAGGTGGGGTGTGATGGATCTGAGGTGACATCTGGCAGCCATAATGGCCTTGCAACATGGGTGGCACATGCAAAGTGGCACACCGCAGGTGGGAGGTGAGGGGGTGTAGGTGACACCCAGTGGCTTTGACGGTGCAGCTATGTGTGTGACAAGTGCAAGGGTGCACCCATCTGGGTGGGGTGTTACTGGACCGAGGTTACACCTTGTGACCATAATGGCCTCAGCACTTGGGTGGTATGCATGATGTGGCACCCTGCCAGCAGGGTGTGATGGGGCCAATGGACACCCCGTGGTTGTGACAGCCTCTCAACACGGGTGACCCATGTGAGGTGGCTTTTTGCCGGGCAGGGTGTGACTGAGCTGAGGTGACATCTGGCAGCCATTACAGCCTCACCACATGGGTGACCCATGCGTGGTGGCATCCTGTTGGGCTGGATGTGCCTGGGCCTAGGTGACAGCCGGTTGCCATGAGGGCCATGCCACAAGTGTGACCCTTGTGAGATGGCACTCTGGTGGGTGGGGTGTGCATGGGCCTAGGTGCCATGTGGTGGCTGAGAGGGCCTCGCAACCCAGGTGACCCTCACGAGATGGCACCCTGCCTGATGGGATGTGCCCAATTCAAGGTGATACCTGATGGTCATGACAGCATCACCACATGCCTGGCATGCGCAAGGTGGTACACTGTTGGGCTGTGTTTGATAATCCTAGGTGACACCCTGTGGCCATCATGGCCTTGCCATGTGGGTGGCATGCATGAAGTGGCTCCAGGCCGCACATGGTGTCCCTGGGCTGAGGTGAGACCTGGCAACACTGACGGCCTCACCACATGGCTTACACATGTAAGGTGGCACCCCACAGGGTGGATGTGCCTGGGCTGAGGTGAGGCCTGATATCCCTGGTGGCCTCACCACATGGGTGAATCACATGAGTTGACACCCCACCAGGCAGGGTGTGGTGGGGCTGAAGTGACACCCAGCAGCTGTAATGGCCTTGCAATGTGGGTGGAACCTGCAAAGTGCCACCGCTCTGGGCAGGGTGTAAGGGTGCCGAGGTGACCCATGGTGCTGTGATGGCCCAGCTCCATGGGTGGCAAGTGCAAGGTTGCACCCCACCAGGTGGGGTGTTACAGGGCCGAGGTGGCACCTGGTGTCTGTGATGGCCTCACCACTTGGGTGGCACACACATGGTAGCACCCTGCCAGGCAAGGTGCGATAGGGTCAATGGACACCCTGTGGCTGTGACAGCCTTGCAACCCTGGTGACCTATACTAGGTGGCTTCCTGCTGGCAGGTTGTGACCGAGCTGAGGTGACACCCGGCAGCAGTGATGGCCTTGCCACATGGGTGACCTGCAAGAGGTGGCACCATGCTGTGTGGGTTGTGACCAGGCCAAGGTGACACCTGGTGGCCATGACAGCCTCACCACAATCGTAGCAAGTGTGAGATTGCACCCTGCAGGCTGCAGTGTGACCAGGCCAAAGTGATCCACAGCAGCTGTGAGAGCCACATCACATGGGTGACCCTTGCAAAGTGGCACCCCGTTAGGTGGTGTGTGACTGGTCCAAGGTGATGCCCAGTGGCCATGAGGACCTCACCACATGGGTGACCCACATGAGCTGGCACCCTGCCTGGCAGGGTGTAACCAGGCCAAGGTGACATCTGGTGGCATAGAGGTGCTCACAACGTGAGTAACCATGCGAGGTGGCATCTCACATGGTGGGGTATGCCCGGGTTGAGGTGACACACTTTGACTGAGACAGACTTGCAGCACAGGTGGCATGCACCAGGTGACACCCCACTGTGCAGTGTGTGATCGGGCTGAGGTGACACCTGGTGGCTGTGATGGTCTCGTCCTGAGGGAAGCACATGCTAGTTGACACCCTGGCAGGTGGGTATTGACCAGGAAGAGGTGACACCCAGGGGCCGTGATGGCCTCACTACATGGGGGACACACAAGAGATGACATGGTGCCAGGTGTGGTGTCACAGGGACAAGGTGGCACCTAGTGGTGTGATTGCCTAGCTATGCGGGTGGCACATCAAGGTGGCACCTGGCAGGGTGGGGAATGACGGGGCTGAAGTGACACCCGGTGGCCATGATGGCCTAGCCATGTGAGTAGCATGCACTATGTAGCACCCCATGGGGCAGTGTCTGAGTGGGCTTAGGTGACACCTCGCGGCCTTGATAGCCTCACCATGCTGGTGACATGGGTGAGGTAGCACCTTGCCTGGTGGGGTGTGACGTGGCTGAGATGACACATGGTGGTCATGATCCCTTGCCTCTTAGGTGGCTCCAGCGTGGTGGCACCCTGCTGTGAAAGCTATGAAGGGGTCAAGGTGACATCCCATGGCTATGACAGCCTCACCACATGGGTGACCCAAGTGAGGTGGCTCCCCACAAGACATGGTGTGACTGAGCTAAGCTGTCACCCAGTGGCAGTGATGGCTTCTCCATGCAGGTGACCCATACGAGGTGGTACCCCACTGGGTGGTGTGTGAAGCAACCAAGGTGACACCCAGCAGCTGTGAGGGCCTCATCACGTGGGTGATCTGTGCATGGTGGCTCCCCACCAGGCAGTGTGTGCTCAGGCAGAGGAGACATCTGGCAGCCATGACAGCCTCACCATGCAGTTGACCTTTGCCAGGTGGCAACCTGCGGGATGGGGTGTGACCATGCAGACGTGACACCCAGCGGTGTGACCACCTTGCCATGCAGGTGCCATGTTGAGGTGACATTCTCCTGGGCAGGGAGTGACGCGGCTGAATATTGGTGGCCGTGAGTGCTGCACCATGTGGGTGGCACATGCTAGGTGACATCCCAATGGGCAAGGTGTACCCAGGCCGAGGTGACACTCAGTGGCTGTGAAGGCCTCACAACACAGGTGACCCATGCGATTTGGAATCCTGCATGGTGTGTTGTGACTGGGTTGACATGACACAGCGACCACATTGGACTTGCAATGTGGGTGGCATGTGTGAGGTTAGCCCTGCCAGGTAGGGTGTGATTGGGCTGAGGTGACACCCGGCAGCCATGATGGGCTTGCCACATGGATGGCACACAAGAGATGACACCCCACTGGGCATGGTGTCATGGGGATGAGGTAAAACACTATGGCCGTTACTGCCTCACCATGTGGGTAGCACATGTGAGGTCGCACCCTACCAGGCCTAGAGTGATGGGGCCAAAGTGAAACATGGTGGCTGAGATGACTTGCCACGTGGGTGGCTAGCACGAGGTGGCACCCAGCTGTGTGTGGTGTGAACGGGCCAAAATGACACCTGGCAGCTGTGACAGCCTCGCCACGCTGGTTACCGCTGTGTGGTGGCATCCCACTGGGTGGTGTATGACTGGGCCAAGGTGACAACCAGCAGCCATGAAGGCCTCACTACATGGGTGACATTCGTGAGTTGAAACCCCACTGGGTGGGGTGTGCCCAGGCCTAGGTGAAACATGGCGGCCGTGAGGGCCTCAACACACTGGTGACCCGCATGAGGTGGTATCCTGCTGGGTGGGGTGTGCCCATGCCGAGGTGACACCTGGTTGCTATGATTGCCCTGCAACGTGGGTTACCAGTGCTGGGTGGGGTGCACCCAGGTTGAGGTGACACATGGTTTATGTGACAGATGAGCAAATTGGGTGGCATGTGTAAGGTGACACTCCACTGGGGAGGGTGTGACCAGGCTGAGGTGACACCTTGTGGCTGTGATGGCCTTGCCATGTGGTTGGCATGTACGAGGTAGCACCCCACCAGGTAGGGAGTGATGGGGCTGAGGTTCCACCAGGCCACTGTAATGTCCTCAACATGCGGGTGACCAATGAGAGGTAGCATCCCACCAGGTGGGGTGTGCCCAGGCCTAGGTGACACCTGGCAGCCATGATGGCCTCACATTTCAGGTGACTCATGCGAAGTGGCATTGCACACGGCGAGGTGCACCTGGGTTGAGGTGACACCTGATGACTGTGATGGACTCACCACACGGGTGGCTTGCATGAGGTGACACACTGGAGGACAGAGTGTGATTGAGCTAAGGTGACACCTGGTGGCTGTGGTGTCCTCATCACATGGGTGGCATGCAAGAGATGACACCCCACCAGGTGTGGTGTCATGGGGATGAGGTGACAGCTAGTGGCCTGACTGCATTGTCATGTGGGTGGCACATGTGAGGTAGCACCCCATCAGGTAGGCAGGTTGGGGCCGAGGTGACACATGGTGGCTGTGACGGCCTCACCACATGGGTGACCTGCATGAGGTGGCATTCCACCATGAGGCGTGTGTCTGGGCCATTTTGACACCCAGTGGCTGTGATGTCCTCACCACGCGGGTGGCTCATGCAAGGTTTCACCCTGCCAGGTGGTGTGTCATGGGGCTGAGGTGACACACCATGGTCATGATGACCTTGCCATGCTGGTGACATATGTGAGGTGGTACCTGACCTGGTGGAGATTGACAGGATTGAAGTGACACCTGGCGGCCATGATGGGTTTGCCACACAGGTGACCCGTGTGAGGTGGCCCCCTGATGGGTGGAGTGCAATGGGGCTGAGGTGACACCTGGTGGCTGTGACGGCCTTGCCATGTGGGTGGCCTGTATGAGGTAGCACCCCAACAGGTAGGGAGTGATGGGGCCAATTTCCACCAGGCCACAGTAATGTCCTCAACATGCGGGTGACCAATGAGATGTAGCATCCCACCAAGTGGGGTGTGCCCAGGCCTAGGTGACACCTGGCAGTGTGTTGGCCTCACCACATGGGTGACCCTGGCAGGCTGGAACCCCACTGGGCAGGTGTTTCTGGGCCAAGGTCAAACACAGGTTCTGTGATGGCCTCACCACATGGGTGGCACCCCACCAGGTTGGGTGTGCCCAGGCCAAGGTGACACTCAGGGGCCATGACAGCCTTACCACGTGGGTGACCAGTGTGATGTGGCAACCTGTTGGGCAGCACATGACTGTGCCAAAGTGACACCTGGTGGCTGTGATGGCCTCACCATGCAGGTGACCTGTACAAGGCCTCACTGCAAGGGTGGCATGCATGAGGTTGCTCTCCACTGGGCAGAGTGTCCCAAGGCCGAGGTGACACCTGGTGGCCATGATGGCCTCACCATGCGGGTGGCACATGTGGAGTGGCATCATTCTGGGTGGGATTTGCCCAGGCCGAGGTCAAACCGCACTTCCATTATGGCCTCAATACGTGGGTGACCCACATGAGGTTGCACCCAGCTGGGCAGGTTGTGCCAGTTCTGAGGTGAAACCCAGTGGGCATGAAGGCCTAGCCACACGGGAGACCCACACATGGTGGCACACAGCCAGGCAGTGTGTAACTGGGCTGAGGTGACACCCAGTGACCATTACGGCCTTGCCTCATGGGTGATATGTGTAAAGTGGCACTCTGTGGGGTGGGGAGTGACCAGGCCTAAGTGACACCCTGGCCATGAGGGTCTTGCCACGTGCATCACCTGCATGATGTGGCTCCCCACTGGGCAGGTTTTGAAGTAGCCGAGGTGAAACTCGGCCTCCGAACCACATCGCCATGCAGGTGGCATGTGCGAAGTGTCACTGTGATGGGTGGGGAGTGACCGGGTCTAGGTGACACCCAGCTGCCATGCAGGCCTCATCAGGCAGATGCACCACAGTATGTGGCACTCCTCCAGTTGGTGTGTGCCCAGGCAAAAGTGAATCCCAGCATTCATGAGGGCATCAACATGTGGGTGACCCATGCGAGGTGGCAGCCCCCAGGTGATGTGTGACTGGGCTGAGGTGAAAACCAATGGAATGTCAGCCTCACCACATAGGTGACCCTGGTGTGGTGGCATCCCACCAGGCGGCATGTGCCCAGGCCAAGGTCCAACACAGCTTCTGTGATGGCCTTGCCACTCGGGTGAGAGGTGCAAGGTGGCTCCCCATCAGGTGGCATGTGCCTGGGCTGAGGTGACAGCCAGCAGCTATGATGTACTTGCCACGTGGGTTACCTATGTGAGGTGGCACCCCACTGGGTGGATATGCCCAGGTTGATGTGACACCTGGCAGCCCTGATGGCCTCAGCACGTGGGTGACTGATGTGAGGTGGCACCCAGCTAGGTGGTGTGTGATGGATCTGAGGTGACATCTGGCAGCCATAATGGCCTTGCAACATGGGTGGCACATGCAAAGTGGCACACTGCAGGTGGGAGTTGATGGGGTCTAGGTGACACCCGGTGGCTTTGACGGTGCAGCTATGTGTGTGACAAGTGCAAGGGTGCACCCATCTGGGTGGGGTGTTACTGGACCGAGGTTACACCTTGTGACCATAATGGCCTCAGCACTTGGGTGGTATGCATGATGTGGCACCCTGCCAGCAGGGTGTGATGGGGCCAATGGACAGCCCGTGGTTGTGACAGCCTCTCAACAAGGGTGACCCATGTGAGGTGGCTTTTTGCCGGGCAGGATGTGACTGAGCTGGGGTGACATCTGGCAGCCATTACAGCCTCACCACATGGGTTACCCATGCGTGGTGGCATCCTGTTGGGCTGGATGTGCCTGGGCCTAGGTGACAGCCGGTTGCCATGAGGGCCATGCCACAAGTGTGACCCTTGTGAGATGGCACTCTGGTGGGTGGGGTGTGCATGGGCCTAGGTGCCACCTGGTGGCCGAGAGGGCCTCGCAACCCAGGTGACCCTCACGAGATGGCACCCTGCCTGATGGGATGTGCCCAATTCAAGGTGATACCTGATGGTCATGACAGCATCACCACATGCCTGGCATGCGCAAGGTGGTACACTGTTGGGCTGTGTTTGATAATCCTAGGTGACACCCTGTGGCCATCATGGCCTTGCCATGTGGGTGGCATGCATGAAGTGGCTCCAGGCCGCACATGGTGTCCCTGGGCTGAGGTGAGACCTGGCAACACTGATGGCCTCACCACATGGCTTACACATGTAAGGTGGCACCCCACAGGGTGGATGTGCCTGGGCTGAGGTGAGGCCTGATATCCCTGGTGGCCTCACCACATGGGTGAATCACATGAGTTGACACCCCACCAGGCAGGGTGTGGTGGGGCTGAAGTGACACCCAGCAGCTGTAATGGCCTTGCAATGTGGGTGGAAGCTGCAAAGTGCCACCACTCTGGGCAGGGTGTAAGGGTGCCGAGGTGACCCATGGTGCTGTGATGGCCCAGCTACATGGGTGGCAAGTGCAAGGTTGCACCCCACCAGGTGGGGTGTTACAGGGCCAAGGTGGACCCTGGTGGCTGTGATGGCCTCAGCACTTGGGTGGCACACACATGGTAGCACCCTGCCAGGCAAGGTGCGATAGGGTCAATGGACACCCTGTGGCTGTGACAGCCTTGCAACCCTGGTGACCTATACTAGGTGGCTTCCTGCTGGCAGTTTGTGACCGAGCTGAGGTGACACCCGGCAGCAGTGATGGCCTTGCCACATGGGTGACCTGCAAGAGGTGGCACCATGCTGTGTGGGTTGTGACCAGGCCAAGGTGACACCTGGTGGCCATGACAGCCTCACCACAATCGTAGCAAGTGTGAGATTGCACCCTGCAGGCTGCAGTGTGACCAGGCCAAAGTGATCCACAGCAGCTGTGAGAGCCACATCACATGGGTGACCCTTGCAAAGTGGCACCCCGTTAGGTGGTGTGTGACTGGTCCAAGGTGATGCCCAGTGGCCATGAGGACCTCACCACATGGGTGACCCACATGAGCTGGCACCCTGCCTGGCAGGGTGTAACCAGGCCAAGGTGACATCTGGTGGCATAGAGGTGCTCACAACGTGAGTAACCATGCGAGGTGGCATCTCACATGGTGGGGTATGCCCGGGTTGAGGTGACACACTTTGACCAAGACAGACTTGCAGCACAGGTGGCATGCACCAGGTGACACCCCACTGTGCAGTGTGTGATCGGGCTGAGGTGACACCTGGTGGCTGTGATGGTCTCGTCCTGAGGGAAGCACATGCTAGTTGACACCCTGGCAGGTGGGTATTGACCAGGAAGAGGTGACACCCAGTGGCCGTGATGGCCTCACTACATGGGGGACACACAAGAGATGACATGGTGCCAGGTGTGGTGTCACAGGGACAAGGTGGCACCTAGTGGTGTGATTGCCTAGCTATGTGGGTGGCACATCAAGGTGGCAGCTGGCAGGGTGGGGAATGACGGGGCTGAAGTGACACCCGGTGGCCATGATGGCCTAGCCATGTGAGTAGCATGCACAATGTAGCACCCCATGGGGCAGTGTCTGAGTGGGCTTAGGTGACACCTCGCGGCCTTGATAGCCTCACCATGCTGGTGACATGGGTGAGGTAGCACCTTGCCTGGTGGGGTGTGACGTGGCTGAGATGACACATGGTGGTCATGATCCCTTGCCTCTTAGGTGGCTCCAGCGTGGTGGCACCCTGCTGTGAAAGCTATGAAGGGGTCAAGGTGACATCCCATGGCTATGACAGCCTCACCACATGGGTGACCCAAGTGAGGTGGCTCCCCACAAGACATGGTGTGACTGAGCTAAGCTGTCACCCAGTGGCAGTGATGGCTTCTCCATGCAGGTGACCCATACGAGGTGGTACCCCACTGGGTGGTGTGTGAAGCAACCAAGGTGACACCCAGCAGCTGTGAGGGCCTCATCACGTGGGTGATCTCTGCATGGTGGCTCCCCACCAGGCAGTGTGTGCTCAGGCAGAGGAGACATCTGGCAGCCATGACAGCCTCACCATGCAGTTGACCTTTGCCAGGTGGCAACCTGCGGGATGGGGTGTGACCATGCAGACGTGACACCCAGCGGTGTGACCACCTTGCCATGCAGGTGCCATGTTGAGGTGACATTCTCCTGGGCAGGGAGTGACGCGGCTGAATATTGGTGGCCGTGAGTGCTGCACCATGTGGGTGGCACATGCTAGGTGACATCCCAATGGGCAAGGTGTACCCAGGCCGAGGTGACACTCAGTGGCTGTGAAGGCCTCACAACACAGGTGACCCATGCGATTTGGAATCCTGCATGGTGTGGTGTGACTGGGTTGACATGACACAGCGACCACATTGGACTTGCAATGTGGGTGGCATGCGTGAGGTTAGCCCTGCCAGGTAGGGTGTGATTGGGCTGAGGTGACACCCGGCAGCCATGATGGGCTTGCCACATGGATGGCACACAAGAGATGACACCCCACTGGGCATGGTGTCATGGGGATGAGGTAAAACACTATGGCCGTTACTGCCTCACCATGTGGGTAGCACATGTGAGGTCGCACCCTACCAGGCCTAGAGTGATGGGGCCAAAGTGAAACATGGTGGCTGAGATGACTTGCCACGTGGGTGGCTAGCACGAGGTGGCACCCAGCTGTGCGTGGTGTGAATGGGCCAAAATGACACCTGGCAGCTGTGACAGCCTCGCCACGCTGGTTACCACTGTGTGGTGGCATCCCACTGGGTGGTGTATGACTGGGCCAAGGTGACAACCAGCAGCCATGAAGGCCTCACTGCATGGGTGACATTCGTGAGTTGAAACCCCACTGGGTGGGGTGTGCCCAGGCCTAGGTGAAACATGGCGGCCGTGAGGGCCTCAACACACTGGTGACCCGCATGAGGTGGTATCCTGCTGGGTGGGGTGTGCCCATGCCGAGGTGACACCTGGTTGCTATGATTGCCCTGCAACGTGGGTTACCAGTGCTGGGTGGGGTGCACCCAGGTTGAGGTGACACATGGTTTATGTGACAGATGAGCAATATGGGTGGCATGTGTAAGGTGACACTCCACTGGGGAGGGTGTGACCAGGCTGAGGTGACACCTTGTGGCTGTGATGGCCTTGCCATGTGGTTGGCATGTACGAGGTAGCACCCCACCAGGTAGGGAGTGATGGGGCCGAGGTTCCACCAGGCCACTGTAATGTCCTCAACATGCGGGTGACCAATGAGAGGTAGCATCCCACCAGGTGGGGTGTGCCCAGGCCTAGGTGACACCTGGCAGCCATGATGGCCTCACATTTCAGGTGACTCGTGAGAAGTGGCATTGCACACGGCGAGGTGCACCTGGGTTGAGGTGACACCTGATGACTGTGATGGACTCACCACACGGGTGGCTTGCATGAGGTGACACACTGGAGGACAGAGTGTGATTGAGCTAAGGTGACACCTGGTGGCTGTGGTGTCCTCATCACATGGGTGGCATGCAAGAGATGACACCCCACCAGGTGTGGTGTCATGGGGATGAGGTGACAGCTAGTGGCTGTGACTGCATTGTCATGTGGGTGGCACATGTGAGGTAGCACCCCATCAGGTTGGCAGAGTTGGGGCCGAGGTGACACATGGTGGCTGTGACGGCCTCACCACATGGGTGACCTGCATGAGGTGGCATTCCACCATGAGGCGTGTGTCTGGGCCATTTTGACACCCAGTGGCTGTGATGTCCTCACCACGCGGGTGGCTCATGCAAGGTTTCACCATGCCAGGTGGTGTGTCATGGGGCTGAGGTGACACACCATGGTCATGATGACCTTGCCATGCTGGTGACATATGTGAGGTGGTACCTGACCTGGTGGAGATTGTCAGGACTGAAGTGACACCTGGCGGCCATGATGGGTTTGCCACACAGGTGACCCGTGTGAGGTGGCCCCCTGATGGGTGGAGTGCAATGGGGCTGAGGTGACACCTGGTGGCTGTGACGGCCTTGCCATGTGGGTGGCCTGTATGAGGTAGCACCCCACCAGGTAGGGAGTGATGGGGCCGAGTTTCCACCAGGCCACAGTAATGTCCTGAACATGCGGGTGACCAATGAGATGTAGCATCCCACCAGGTGAGGTGTGCCCAGGCCTAGGTGACACCTGGCAGTGTGTTGGCCTCACCACATGGGTGACCCTGGCAGGCTGGAACCCCACTGGGCAGGTGTTTGTGGGCCAAGGTCAAACACAGGTTCTGTGATGGCCTCACCACATGGGTGGCACCCCACTGGGTTGGGTGTGCCCAGGCCAAGGTGACACTCAGGGGCCATGACAGCCTTACCACGTGGGTGACCAGTGTGATGTGGCAACCTGTTGGGCAGCACATGACTGTGCCAAAGTGACACCTGGAGGCTGTGATGGCCTCTCCATGCAGGTGACCTGTACAAGGCCTCACCGCATGGGTGGCATGCATGAGGTTGCTCTCCACTGGGCAGAGTGTCCCAAGGCCGAGGTGACACCTGCTGGCCATGATGGCCTCACCATGCGGATGGCACATGTGGAGTGGCATCCCTCTGGGTGGGATTTGCCCAGGCCAAGGTCAAACCCCACTTCCATTATGGCCTCAATACGTGGGTGACCCACATGAGGTTGCACCCAGCTGGGCAGGTTGTGCCAGTTCTGAGGTGAAACCCAGTGGGCATGAAGGCCTAGCCACACGGGAGACCCACACATGGTGGCACACAGCCAGGCAGTGTGTAACTGGGCCGAGGTGACACCCAGTGACCATTACGGCCTTGCCTCATGGGTGATATGTGTAAAGTGGCACTCTGTGGGGTGGGGTGTGACCAGGCCTAAGTGACACCCTGGCCATGAGGGTCTTGCAACGTGCATCACCTGCATGATGTGGCTCCCCACTGGGCAGGGTGTGAAGTAGCCGAGGTGAAACTCGGCCTCCTGAGCACATCGCCATGCAGGTGGCATGTGCGAAGTGTCACCGTGATGGGTGGGGTGTGACCAGGTCTAGGTGACACCCAGCTGCCATGCAGGCCTCATCAGGCAGATGCACCACAGTATGTGGCACTCCTCCAGTTGGTGTGTGCCCAGGCAAAAGTGAATCCCAGCATTCATGAGGGCATCAACATGTGGGTGACCCATGCGAGGTGGCAGCCCCCAGGTGATGTGTGACTGGGCTGAGGTGAAACCCAATGGAATGTCAGCCTCACCACATAGGTGACCCTGGTGTGGTGGCATCCCACCAGGCGGCATGTGCCCAGGCCAAGGTCAAACACAGCTTCTGTGATGGCCTTGCCACTCGGGTGACAGGTGCAAGGTGGCTACCCATCAGGTGGCATGTGCCTGGGCTGAGGTGACAGCCAGCTGCTATGATGTACTTGCCACGTGGGTTACCTATGTGAGGTGGCACCCCACTGGGTGGATATGCCCAGGTTGATGTGACACCTGGCAGCCCTGATGTCCTCAGCACGTGGGTGACTGATGTGAGGTGGCACCCTGCTAGGTGGGGTGTGATGGATCTGAGGTGACATCTGGCAGCCATAATGGCCTTGCAACATGGGTGGCACATGCAAAGTGGCACACTGCAGGTGGGAGGTGAGGGGGTGTAGGTGACACCCAGTGGCTTTGACGGTGCAGCTATGTGTGTGACAAGTGCAAGGGTGCACCCATCTGGGTGGCGTGTTACTGGACCGAGGTTACACCTTGTGACCATAATGACCTCAGCACTTGGGTGGTATGCATGATGTGGCACCCTGCCAGCAGGGTGTGATGGGGCCAATGGACACCCCGTGGTTGTGACAGCCTCTCAACACGGGTGACCCATGTGAGGTGGCTTTTTGCCGGGCAGGGTGTGACTGAGCTGAGGTGACATCTGGCAGCCATTACAGCCTCACCACATGGCTGACCCATGCGTGGTGGCATCCTGTTGGGCTGGATGTGCCTGGGCCTAGGTGACAGCCTGTTGCCATGAGGGCCATGCCACAAGTGTGACCCTTGTGAGATGGCACTCTGGTGGGTGGGGTGTGCATGGGCCTAGGTGCCACGTGGTGGCTGAGAGGGCCTCGCAACCCAGGTGACCCTCACGAGATGGCACCCTGCCTGATGGGATGTGCCCAATTCAAGGTGATACCTGATGGTCATGACAGCATCACCACATGCATGGCATGCGCAAGGTGGTACACTGTTGGGCTGTGTTTGATAATCCTAGGTGACACCCTGTGGCCATCATGGCCTTGCCATGTGGGTGGCATGCATGAAGTGGCTCCAGGCCGCACATGGTGTCCCTGGGCTGAGGTGAGACCTGGCAACACTGACGGCCTCACCACATGGCTTACACATGTAAGGTGGCACCCCACAGGGTGGATGTGCCTGGGCTGAGGTGAGGCCTGATATCCCTGGTGGCCTCACCACATGGGTGAATCACATGAGTTGACACCCCACCAGGCAGGGTGTGGTGGGGCTGAAGTGACACCCAGCAGCTGTAATGGCCTTGCAATGTGGGTGGAAGCTGCAAAGTGCCACCGCTCTGGGCAGGGTGTAAGGGTGCCGAGGTGACCCATGGTGCTGTGATGGCCCAGCTACATGGGTGGCAAGTGCAAGGTTGCACCCCACCAGGTGGGGTGTTACAGGGCCGAGGTGGCACCTGGTGTCTGTGATGGCCTCACCACTTGGGTGGCACACACATGGTAGCACCCTGCCAGGCAAGGTGCGATAGGGTCAATGGACACCCTGTGGCTGTGACAGCCTTGCAACCCTGGTGACCTATACTAGGTGGCTTCCTGCTGGCAGGTTGTGACCGAGCTGAGGTGACACCCGGCAGCAGTGATGGCCTTGCCACATGGGTGACCTGCAAGAGGTGGCACCATGCTGTGTGGGTTGTGACCAGGCCAAGGTGACACCTGGTGGCCATGACAGCCTCACCACAATCGTAGCAAGTGTGAGATTGCACCCTGCAGGCTGCAGTGTGACCAGGCCAAAGTGATCCACAGCAGCTGTGAGAGCCACATCACATGGGTGACCCTTGCAAAGTGGCACCCCGTTAGGTGGTGTGTGACTGGTCCAAGGTGATGCCCAGTGGCCATGAGGACCTCACCACATGGGTGACCCACATGAGCTGGCACCCTGCCTGGCAGGGTGTAACCAGGCCAAGGTGACATCTGGTGGCATAGAGGTGCTCACAACGTGAGTAACCATGCGAGGTGGCATCTCACATGGTGGGGTATGCCCGGGTTGAGGTGACACACTTTGACCGAGACAGACTTGCAGCACAGGTGGCATGCACCAGGTGACACCCCACTGTGCAGTGTGTGATCGGGCTGAGGTGACACCTGGTGGCTGTGATGGTCTCGTCCTGAGGGAAGCACATGCTAGTTGACACCCTGGCAGGTGGGTATTGACCAGGAAGAGGTGACACCCAGTGGCCGTGATGGCCTCACTACATGGGGGACACACAAGAGATGACATGGTGCCAGGTGTGGTGTCACAGGGACAAGGTGGCACCTAGTGGTGTGATTGCCTAGCTATGTGGGTGGCACATCAAGGTGGCAGCTGGCAGGGTGGGGAATGACGGGGCTGAAGTGACACCCGGTGGCCATGATGGCCTAGCCATGTGAGTAGCATGCACTATGTAGCACCCCATGGGGCAGTGTCTGAGTGGGCTTAGGTGACACCTCGCGGCCTTGATAGCCTCACCATGCTGGTGACATGGGTGAGGTAGCACCTTGCCTGGTGGGGTGTGACGTGGCTGAGATGACACATGGTGGTCATGATCCCTTGCCTCTTAGGTGGCTCCAGCGTGGTGGCACCCTGCTGTGAAAGCTATGAAGGGGTCAAGGTGACATCCCATGGCTATGACAGCCTCACCACATGGGTGACCCAAGTGAGGTGGCTCCCCACAAGACATGGTGTGACTGAGCTAAGCTGTCACCCAGTGGCAGTGATGGCTTCTCCATGCAGGTGACCCATACGAGGTGGTACCCCACTGGGTGGTGTGTGAAGCAACCAAGGTGACACCCAGCAGCTGTGAGGGCCTCATCATGTGGGTGATCTGTGCATGGTGGCTCCCCACCAGGCAGTGTGTGCTCAGGCAGAGGAGACATCTGGCAGCCATGACAGCCTCACCATGCAGTTGACCTTTGCCAGGTGGCAACCTGCGGGATGGGGTGTGACCATGCAGACGTGACACCCAGCGGTGTGACCACCTTGCCATGCAGGTGCCATGTTGAGGTGACATTCTCCTGGGCAGGGAGTGATGCGGCTGAATATTGGTGGCTGTGAGTGCTGCACCATGTGGGTGGCACATGCTAGGTGACATCCCAATGGGCAAGGTGTACCCAGGCCGAGGTGACACTCAGTGGCTGTGAAGGCCTCACAACACAGGTGACCCATGCGATTTGGAATCCTGCATGGTGTGTTGTGACTGGGTTGACATGACACAGCGACCACATTGGACTTGCAATGTGGGTGGCATGCGTGAGGTTAGCCCTGCCAGGTAGGGTGTGATTGGGCTGAGGTGACACCCGGCAGCCATGATGGGCTTGCCACGTGGATGGCACACAAGAGATGACACCCCACTGGGCATGGTGTCATGGGGATGAGGTAAAACACTATGGCCGTTACTGCCTCACCATGTGGGTAGCACATGTGAGGTCGCACCCTACCAGGCCTAGAGTGATGGGGCCAAAGTGAAACATGGTGGCTGAGATGACTTGCCACGTGGGTGGCTAGCACGAGGTGGCACCCAGCTGTGCGTGGTGTGAACGGGCCAAAATGACACCTGGCAGCTGTGACAGCCTCGCCACGCTGGTTACCGCTGTGTGGTGGCATCCCACTGGGTGGTGTATGACTGGGCCAAGGTGACAACCAGCAGCCATGAAGGCCTCACTACATGGGTGACATTCGTGAGTTGAAACCCCACTGGGTGGGGTGTGCCCAGGCCTAGGTGAAACATGGCGGCCGTGAGGGCCTCAACACACTGGTGACCCGCATGAGGTGGTATCCTGCTGGGTGGGGTGTGCCCATGCCGAGGTGACACCTGGTTGCTATGATTGCCCTGCAACGTGGGTTACCAGTGCTGGGTGGGGTGCACCCAGGTTGAGGTGACACATGGTTTATGTGACAGATGAGCAATATGGGTGGCATGTGTAAGGTGACACTCCACTGGGGAGGGTGTGACCAGGCTGAGGTGACACCTTGTGGCTGTGATGGCCTTGCCATGTGGTTGGCATGTACGAGGTAGCACCCCACCAGGTAGGGAGTGATGGGGCTGAGGTTCCACCAGGCCACTGTAATGTCCTAAACATGCGGGTGACCAATGAGAGGTAGCATCCCACCAGGTGGGGTGTGCCCAGGCCTAGGTGACACCTGGCAGCCATGATGGCCTCACATTTCAGGTGACTCGTGCGAAGTGGTATTGCACACGGCGAGGTGCACCTGGGTTGAGGTGACACCTGATGACTGTGATGGACTCACCACACGGGTGGCTTGCATGAGGTGACACACTGGAGGACAGAGTGTGATTGAGCTAAGGTGACACCTGGTGGCTGTGGTGTCCTCATCACATGGGTGGCATGCAAGAGATGACACCCCACCAGGTGTGGTGTCATGGGGATGAGGTGACAGCTAGTGGCCTGACTGCATTGTCATGTGGGTGGCACATGTGAGGTAGCACCCCATCAGGTAGGCAGGTTGGGGCCGAGGTGACACATGGTGGCTGTGACGGCCTAACCACATGGGTGACCTGCATGAGGTGGCATTCCACCATGAGGCGTGTGTCTGGGCCATTTTGACACCCAGTGGCTGTGATGTCCTCACCACGCGGGTGGCTCATGCAAGGTTTCACCATGCCAGGTGGTGTGTCATGGGGCTGAGGTGACACACCATGGTCATGATGACCTTGCCATGCTGGTGACATATGTGAGGTGGTACCTGACCTGGTGGAGTTTGTCAGGACTGAAGTGACACCTGGCGGCCATGATGGGTTTGCCACACAGGTGACCCGTGTGAGGTGGCCCCCTGATGGGTGGAGTGCAATGGGGCTGAGGTGACACCTGGTGGCTGTGACGGCCTTGCCATATGGGTGGCCTGTATGAGGTAGCACCCCAACAGGTAGGGAGTGATGGGGCCAAGTTTCCACCAGGCCACAGTAATGTCCTCAACATGCGGGTGACCAATGAGATGTAGCATCCCACCAAGTGGGGTGTGCCCAGGCCTAGGTGACACCTGGCAGTGTGTTGGCCTCACCACATGGGTGACCCTGGCAGGCTGGAACCCCACTGGGCAGGTGTTTCTGGGCCAAGGTCAAACACAGGTTCTGTGATGGCCTCACCACATGGGTGGCACCCCACCAGGTTGGGTGTGCCCAGGCCAAGGTGACACTCAGGGGCCATGACAGCCTTACCACGTCGGTGACCAGTGTGATGTGGCAACCTGTTGGGCAGCACATGACTGTGCCAAAGTGACACCTGGTGTCTGTGATGGCCTCACCATGCAGGTGACCTGTACAAGGCCTCAGCGCAAGGGTGGCATGCATGAGGTTGCTCTCCACTGGGCAGAGTGTCCCAAGGCCGAGGTGACACCTGGTGGCCATGATGGCCTCACCATGCGGGTGGCACATGTGGAGTGGCATCATTCTGGGTGGGATTTGCCCAGGCCGAGGTCAAACCCCACTTCCATTATGGCCTCAATACGTGGGTGACCCACATGAGGTTGCACCCAGCTGGGCAGGTTGTGCCAGTTCTGAGGTGAAACCCAGTGGGCATGAAGGCCTAACCACACGGGAGACCCACACATGGTGGCACACAGCCAGGCAGTGTGTAACTTGGCTGAGGTGACACCCAGTGACCATTACGGCCTTGCCTCATGGGTGATATGTGTAAAGTGGCACTCTGTGGGGTGGGGTGTGACCAGGCCTAAGTGACACCCTGGCCATGAGGGTCTTGCCACGTGCATCACCTGCATGATGTGGCTCCCCACTGGGCAGGGTGTGAAGTAGCCGAGGTGAAACTCGGCCTCCTGACCACATCGCCATGCAGGTGGCATGTGCGAAGTGTCACTGTGATGGGTGGGGAGTGACCAGGTCTAGGTGACACCCAGCTGCCATGCAGGCCTCATCAGGCAGATGCACCACAGTATGTGGCACTCCTCCAGTTGGTGTGTGCCCAGGCGCAAGTGAATCCCAGCATTCATGAGGGCATCAACATGTGGGTGACCCATGCGAGGTGGCAGCCCCCAGGTGATGTGTGACTGGGCTGAGGTGAAACCCAATGGAATGTCAGCCTCACCACATAGGTGACCCTGGTGTGGTGGCATCCCACCAGGCGGCATGTGCCCAGGCCAAGGTCAAACACAGCTTCTGTGATGGCCTTGCCACTCGGGTGACAGGTGCAAGGTGGCTCCCCATCAGGTGGCGTGTGCCTGGGCTGAGGTGACAGCCAGCAGCTATGATGTACTTGCCACGTGGGTTACCTATGTGAGGTGGCACCCCACTGGGTGGATATGCCCAGGTTGATGTGACACCTGGCAGCCCTGATGTCCTCAGCACGTGGGTGACTGATGTGAGGTGGCACCCTGCTAGGTGGGGTGTGATGGATCTGAGGTGACATCTGGCAGCCATAATGGCCTTGCAACATGGGTGGCACATGCAAAGTGGCACACTGCAGGTGGGATGTGAGGGGGTCTAGGTGACACCTGGTGGCTTTGACAGTGCAGCTATGTGTGTGACAAGTGCAAGGGTGCACCCATCTGGGTGGGGTGTTACTGGACCGAGGTTACACCTTGTGACCATAATGGCCTCAGCACTTGGGTGGTATGCATGATGTGGCACCCTGCCAGCAGGGTGTGATGGGGCCAATGGACACCCCGTGGTTGTGACAGCCTCTCAACACGGGTGACCCATGTGAGGTGGCTTTTTGCCGGGCAGGATGTGACTGAGCCTGGGTGACATCTGGCAGCCATTACAGCCTCACCACATGGCTGACCCATGCGTGGTGGCATCCTGTTGGGCTGGATGTGCCTGGGCCTAGGTGACAGCCGGTTGCCATGAGGGCCATGCCACAAGTGTGACCCTTGTGAGATGGCACTCTGGTGGGTGGGGTGTGCATGGGCCTAGGTGCCACCTGGTGGCCGAGAGGGCCTCGCAACCCAGGTGACCCTCACGAGATGGCACCCTGCCTGATGGGATGTGCCCAATTCAAGGTGATACCTGATGGTCATGACAGCATCACCACATGCATGGCATGCGCAAGGTGGTACACTGTTGGGCTGTGTTTGATAATCCTAGGTGACACCCTGTGGCCATCATGGCCTTGCCATGTGGGTGGCATGCATGAAGTGGCTCCAGGCCGCACATGGTGTCCCTGGGCTGAGGTGAGACCTGGCAACACTGACGGCCTCACCACATGGCTTACACATGTAAGGTGGCACCCCACAGGGTGGATGTGCCTGGGCTGAGGTGAGGCCTGATATCCCTGGTGGCCTCACCACATGGGTGAATCACATGAGTTGACACCCCACCAGGCAGGGTGTGCTGGGGCTGAAGTGACACCCAGCAGCTGTAATGGCCTTGCAATGTGGGTGGAAGCTGCAAAGTGCCACCGCTCTGGGCAGGGTGTAAGGGTGCCGAGGTGACCCATGGTGCTGTGATGGCCCAGCTACATGGGTGGCAAGTGCAAGGTTGCACCCCACCAGGTGGGGTGTTACAGGGCCGAGGTGGCACCTGGTGTCTGTGATGGCCTCACCACTTGGGTGGCACACACATGGTAGCACCCTGCCAGGCAAGGTGCGATAGGGTCAATGGACACCCTGTGGCTGTGACAGCCTTGCAACCCTGGTGACCTATACTAGGTGGCTTCCTGCTGGCAGGTTGTGACCGAGCTGAGGTGACACCCGGCAGCAGTGATGGCCTTGCCACATGGGTGACCTGCAAGAGGTGGCACCATGCTGTGTGGGTTGTGACCAGGCCAAGGTGACACCTGGTGGCCATGACAGCCTCACCACAATCGTAGCAAGTGTGAGATTGCACCCTGCAGGCTGCAGTGTGACCAGGCCAAAGTGATCCACAGCAGCTGTGAGAGCCACATCACATGGGTGACCCTTGCAAAGTGGCACCCCGTTAGGTGGTGTGTGACTGGTCCAAGGTGATGCCCAGTGGCCATGAGGACCTCACCACATGGGTGACCCACATGAGCTGGCACCCTGCCTGGCAGGGTGTAACCAGGCCAAGGTGACATCTGGTGGCATAGAGGTGCTCACAACGTGAGTAACCATGCGAGGTGGCATCTCACATGGTGGGGTATGCCCGGGTTGAGGTGACACACTTTGACCGAGACAGACTTGCAGCACAGGTGGCATGCACCAGGTGACACCCCACTGTGCAGTGTGTGATCGGGCTGAGGTGACACCTGGTGGCTGTGATGGTCTCGTCCTGAGGGAAGCACATGCTAGTTGACACCCTGGCAGGTGGGTATTGACCAGGAAGAGGTGACACCCAGTGGCCGTGATGGCCTCACTACATGGGGGACACACAAGAGATGACATGGTGCCAGGTGTGGTGTCACAGGGACAAGGTGGCACCTAGTGGTGTGATTGCCTAGCTATGCGGGTGGCACATCAAGGTGGCACCTAGCAGGGTGGGGAATGACGGGGCTGAAGTGACACCCGGTGGCCATGATGGCCTAGCCATGTGAGTAGCATGCACTATGTAGCACCCCATGTGGCAGTGTCTGAGTGGGCTTAGGTGACACCTTGCGGCCTTGATAGCCTCACCATGCTGGTGACATGGGTGAGGTAGCACCTTGCCTGGTGGGGTGTGACGTGGCTGAGATGACACATGGTGGTCATGATCCCTTGCCTCTTAGGTGGCTCCAGCGTGGTGGCACCCTGCTGTGAAAGCTATGAAGGGGTCAAGGTGACATCCCATGGCTATGACAGCCTCACCACATGGGTGACCCAAGTGAGGTGGCTCCCCACAAGACATGGTGTGACTGAGCTAAGCTGTCACCCAGTGGCAGTGATGGCTTCTCCATGCAGGTGACCCATACGAGGTGGTACCCCACTGGGTGGTGTGTGAAGCAACCAAGGTGACACCCAGCAGCTGTGAGGGCCTCATCATGTGGGTGATCTGTGCATGGTGGCTCCCCACCAGGCAGTGTGTGCTCAGGCAGAGGAGACATCTGGCAGCCATGACAGCCTCACCATGCAGTTGACCTTTGCCAGGTGGCAACCTGCGGGATGGGGTGTGACCATGCAGACGTGACACCCAGCGGTGTGACCACCTTGCCATGCAGGTGCCATGTTGAGGTGACATTCTCCTGGGCAGGGAGTGACGGGGATGAATATTGGTGGCCGTGAGTGCTGCACCATGTGGGTGGCACATGCTAGGTGACATCCCAATGGGCAAGGTGTACCCAGGCCGAGGTGACACTCAGTGGCTGTGAAGGCCTCACAACACAGGTGACCCATGCGATTTGGAATCCTGCATGGTGTGTTGTGACTGGGTTGACATGACACAGCGACCACATTGGACTTGCAATGTGGGTGGCATGCGTGAGGTTAGCCCTGCCAGGTAGGGTGTGATTGGGCTGAGGTGACACCCGGCAGCCATGATGGGCTTGCCACATGGATGGCACACAAGAGATGACACCCCACTGGGCATGGTGTCATGGGGATGAGGTAAAACACTCTGGCCGTTACTGCCTCACCATGTGGGTAGCACATGTGAGGTCACACCCTACCAGGCCTAGAGTGATGGGGCCAAAGTGAAACATGGTGGCTGAGATGACTTGCCACGTGGGTGGCTAGCACGAGGTGGCACCCAGCTATGCATGGTGTGAACGGGCCAAAATGACACCTGGCAGCTGTGACAGCCTCGCCACGCTGGTTACCGCTGTGTGGTGGCATCCCACTGGGTGGTGTATGACTGGGCCAAGGTGACAACCAGCAGCCATGAAGGCCTCACTACATGGGTGACATTCGTGAGTTGAAACCCCACTGGGTGGGGTGTGCCCAGGCCTAGGTGAAACATGGCGGCCGTGAGGGCCTCAACACACTGGTGACCCGCATGAGGTGGTATCCTGCTGGGTGGGGTGTGCCCATGCCGAGGTGACACCTGGTTGCTATGATTGCCCTGCAACGTGGGTTACCAGTGCTGGGTGGGGTGCACCCAGGTTGAGGTGACACATGGTTTATGTGACAGATGAGCAATATGGGTGGCATGTGTAAGGTGACACTCCACTGGGGAGGGTGTGACCAGGCTGAGGTGACACCTTGTGGCTGTGATGGCCTTGCCATGTGGGTGGCATGTACGAGGTAGCACCCCACCAGGTAGGGAGTGATGGGGCTGAGGTTCCACCAGGCCACTGTAATGTCCTAAACATGCGGGTGACCAATGAGAGGTAGCATCCCACCAGGTGGGGTGTGCCCAGGCCTAGGTGACACCTGGCAGCCATGATGGCCTCACATTTCAGGTGACTCGTGCGAAGTGGCATTGCACACGGCGAGGTGCACCTGGGTTGAGGTGACACCTGATGACTGTGATGGACTCACCACACGGGTGGCTTGCATGAGGTGACACACTGGAGGACAGAGTGTGATTGAGCTAAGGTGACACCTGGTGGCTGTGGTGTCCTCATCACATGGGTGGCATGCAAGAGATGACACCCCACCAGGTGTGGTGTCATGGGGATGAGGTGACAGCTAGTGGCCTGACTGCATTGTCATGTGGGTGGCACATGTGAGGTAGCACCCCATCAGGTAGGCAGGTTGGGGCCGAGGTGACACATGGTGGCTGTGACGGCCTCACCTCATGGGTGACCTGCATGAGGTGGCATTCCACCATGAGGCGTGTGTCTGGGCCATTTTGACACCCAGTGGCTGTGATGTCCTCACCACGCGGGTGGCTCATGCAAGGTTTCACCATGCCAGGTGGTGTGTCATCGGGCTGAGGTGACACACCATGGTCATGATGACCTTGCCATGCTGGTGACATATGTGAGGTGGTACCTGACCTGGTGGAGATTGTCAGGACTGAAGTGACACCTGGCGGCCATGATGGGTTTGCCACACAGGTGACCCGTGTGAGGTGGCCCCCTGATGGGTGGAGTGCAATGGGGCTGAGGTGACACCTGGTGGCTGTGACGGCCTTGCCATATGGGTGGCCTGTATGAGGTAGCACCCCAACAGGTAGGGAGTGATGGGGCCAAGTTTCCACCAGGCCACAGTAATGTCCTCAACATGCGGGTGACCAATGAGATGTAGCATCCCACCAAGTGGGGTGTGCCCAGGCCTAGGTGACACCTGGCAGTGTGTTGGCCTCACCACATGGGTGACCCTGGCAGGCTGGAACCCCACTGGGCAGGTGTTTCTGGGCCAAGGTCAAACACAGGTTCTGTGATGGCCTCACCACATGGGTGGCACCCCACCAGGTTGGGTGTGCCCAGGCCAAGGTGACACTCAGGGGCCATGACAGCCTTACCACGTGGGTGACCAGTGTGATGTGGCAACCTGTTGGGCAGCACATGACTGTGCCAAAGTGACACCTGGTGGCTGTGATGGCCTCACCATGCAGGTGACCTGTACAAGGCCTCACCGCAAGGGTGGCATGCATGAGGTTGCTCTCCACTGGGCAGAGTGTCCCAAGGCCGAGGTGACACCTGCTGGCCATGATGGCCTCACCATGCGGGTGGCACATGTGGAGTGGCATCATTCTGGGTGGGATTTGCCCAGGCCGAGGTCAAACCCCACTTCCATTATGGCCTCAATACGTGGGTGACCCACATGAGGTTGCACCCAGCTGGGCAGGTTGTGCCAGTTCTGAGGTGAAACCCAGTGGGCATGAAGGCCTAGCCACACGGGAGACCCACACATGGTGGCACACAGCCAGGCAGTGTGTAACTGGGCTGAGGTGACACCCAGTGACCATTACGGCCTTGCCTCATGGGTGATATGTGTAAAGTGGCACTCTGTGGGGTGGGGTGTGACCAGGCCTAAGTGACACCCTGGCCATGAGGGTCTTGCCACGTGCATCACCTGCATGATGTGGCTCCCCACTGGGCAGGGTGTGAAGTAGCCGAGGTGAAACTCGGCCTCCTGACCACATTGCCATGCAGGTGGCATGTGCGAAGTGTCACTGTGATGGGTGGGGAGTGACCAGGTCTAGGTGACACCCAGCTGCCATGCAGGCCTCATCAGGCAGATGCACCACAGTATGTGGCACTCCTCCAGTTGGTGTGTGCCCAGGCAAAAGTGAATCCCAGCATTCATGAGGGCATCAACATGTGGGTGACCCATGCGAGGTGGCAGCCCCCAGGTGATGTGTGACTGGGCTGAGGTGAAACCCAATGGAATGTCAGCCTCACCACATAGGTGACCCTGGTGTGGTGGCATCCCACCAGGCGGCATGTGCCCAGGCCAAGGTCAAACACAGCTTCTGTGATGGCCTTGCCACTCGGGTGAGAGGTGCAAGGTGGCTCCCCATCAGGTGGCGTGTGCCTGGGCTGAGGTGACAGCCAGCAGCTATGATGTACTTGCCACGTGGGTTACCTATGTGAGGTGGCACCCCACTGGGTGGATATGCCCAGGTTGATGTGACACCTGGCAGCCCTGATGGCCTCAGCACATGGGTGACTGATGTGAGGTGGCACCCTGCTAGGTGGGGTGTGATGGATCTGGGGTGACATCTGGCAGCCATAATGGCCTTGCAACATGGGTGGCACATGCAAAGTGGCACACTGCAGGTGGGAGTTGATGGGGTCTAGGTGACACCCGGTGGCTTTGACGGTGCAGCTATGTGTGTGAAAAGTGCAAGGGTGCACCCATCTGGGTGGGGTGTTACTGGACCGAGGTTACACCTTGTGACCATAATGGCCTCAGCACTTGGGTGGTATGCATGATGTGGCACCCTGCCAGCAGGGTGTGATGGGGCCAATGGACAGCCCGTGGTTGTGACAGCCTCTCAACACGGGTGACCCATGTGAGGTGGCTTTTTGCCGGGCAGGATGTGACTGAGCTGGGGTGACATCTGGCAGCCATTACAGCCTCACCACATGGCTGACCCATGCGTGGTGGCATCCTGTTGGGCTGGATGTGCCTGGGCCTAGGTGACAGCCAGTTGCCATGAGGGCCATGCCACAAGTGTGACCCTTGTGAGATGGCACTCTGGTGGGTGGGGTGTGCATGGGCCTAGGTGCCACCTGGTGGCCGAGAGGGCCTCGCAACCCAGGTGACCCTCACGAGATGGCACCCTGCCTGATGGGATGTGCCCAATTCAAGGTGATACCTGATGGTCATGACAGCATCACCACATGCATGGCATGCGCAAGGTGGTACACTGTTGGGCTGTGTTTGATAATCCTAGGTGACACCCTGTGGCCATCATGGCCTTGCCATGTGGGTGGCATGCATGAAGTGGCTCCAGGCCGCACATGGTGTCCCTGGGCTGAGGTGAGACCTGGCAACACTGACAGCCTCACCACATGGCTTACACATGTAAGGTGGCACCCCACAGGGTGGATGTGCCTGGGCTGAGGTGAGGCCTGATATCCCTGGTGGCCTCACCACATGGGTGAATCACATGAGTTGACACCACACCAGGCAGGGTGTGGTGGGGCTGAAGTGACACCCAGCAGCTGTAATGGCCTTGCAATGTGGGTGGAAGCTGCAAAGTGCCACCGCTCTGGGCAGGGTGTAAGGGTGCCGAGGTGACCCATGGTGCTGTGATGGCCCAGCTACATGGGTGGCAAGTGCAAGGTTGCACTCCACCAGGTGGGGTGTTACAGGGCCGAGGTGGCACCTGGTGTCTGTGATGGCCTCACCACTTGGGTGGCACACACATGGTAGCACCCTGCCAGGCAAGGTGCGATAGGGTCAATGGACACCCTGTGGCTGTGACAGCCTTGCAACCCTGGTGACCTATACTAGGTGGCTTCCTGCTGGCAGGTTGTGACCGAGCTGAGGTGACACCCGGCAGCAGTGATGGCCTTGCCACATGGGTGACCTGCAAGAGGTGGCACCATGCTGTGTGGGTTGTGACCAGGCCAAGGTGACACCTGGTGGCCATGACAGCCTCACCACAATCGTAGCAAGTGTGAGATTGCACCCTGCAGGCTGCAGTGTGACCAGGCCAAAGTGATCCACAGCAGCTGTGAGAGCCACATCACATGGGTGACCCTTGCAAAGTGGCACCCCGTTAGGTGGTGTGTGACTGGTCCAAGGTGATGCCCAGTGGCCATGAGGACCTCACCACATGGGTGACCCACATGAGCTGGCACCCTGCCTGGCAGGGTGTAACCAGGCCAAGGTGACATCTGGTGGCATAGAGGTGCTCACAACGTGAGTAACCATGCGAGGTGGCATCTCACATGGTGGGGTATGCCCGGGTTGAGGTGACACACTTTGACCGAGACAGACTTGCAGCACACGTGGCATGCACCAGGTGACACCCCACTGTGCAGTGTGTGATCGGGCTGAGGTGACACCTGGTGGCTGTGATGGTCTCGTCCTGAGGGAAGCACATGCTAGTTGACACCCTGGCAGGTGGGTATTGACCAGGAAGAGGTGACACCCAGTGGCCGTGATGGCCTCACTACATGGGGGACACACAAGAGATGACATGGTGCCAGGTGTGGTGTCACAGGGACAAGGTGGCACCTAGTGGTGTGATTGCCTAGCTATGTGGGTGGCACATCAAGGTGGCAGCTGGCAGGGTGGGGAATGACGGGGCTGAAGTGACACCCGGTGGCCATGATGGCCTAGCCATGTGAGTAGCATGCACTATGTAGCACCCCATGGGGCAGTGTCTGAGTGGGCTTAGGTGACACCTCGCGGCCTTGATAGCCTCACCATGCTGGTGACATGGCTGAGGTAGCACCTTGCCTGGTGGGGTGTGACGTGGCTGAGATGACACATGGTGGTCATGATCCCTTGCCTCTTAGGTGGCTCCAGCGTGGTGGCACCCTGCTGTGAAAGCTATGAAGGGGTCAAGGTGACATCCCATGGCTATGACAGCCTCACCACATGGGTGACCCAAGTGAGGTGGCTCCCCACAAGACATGGTGTGACTGAGCTAAGCTGTCACCCAGTGGCAGTGATGGCTTCTCCATGCAGGTGACCCATACGAGGTGGTACCCCACTGGGTGGTGTGTGAAGCAACCAAGGTGACACCCAGCAGCTGTGAGGGCCTCATCATGTGGGTGATCTGTGCATGGTGGCTCCCCACCAGGCAGTGTGTGCTCAGGCAGAGGAGACATCTGGCAGCCATGACAGCCTCACCATGCAGTTGACCTTTGCCAGGTGGCAACCTGCGGGATGGGGTGTGACCATGCAGACGTGACACCCAGTGGTGTGACCACCTTGCCATGCAGGTGCCATGTTGAGGTGACATTCTCCTGGGCAGGGAGTGATGCGGCTGAATATTGGTGGCTGTGAGTGCTGCACCATGTGGGTGGCACATGCTAGGTGACATCCCAATGGGCAAGGTGTACCCAGGCCGAGGTGACACTCAGTGGCTGTGAAGGCCTCACAACACAGGTGACCCATGCGATTTGGAATCCTGCATGGTGTGTTGTGACTGGGTTGACATGACACAGCGACCACATTGGACTTGCAATATGGGTGGCATGCGTGAGGTTAGCCCTGCCAGGTAGGGTGTGATTGGGCTGAGGTGACACCCGGCAGCCATGATGGGCTTGCCACGTGGATGGCACACAAGAGATGACACCCCACTGGGCATGGTGTCATGGGGATGAGGTAAAACACTATGGCCGTTACTGCCTCACCATGTGGGTAGCACATGTGAGGTCGCACCCTACCAGGCCTAGAGTGATGGGGCCAAAGTGAAACATGGTGGCTGAGATGACTTGCCACGTGGGTGGCTAGCACGAGGTGGCACCCAGCTGTGCGTGGTGTGAACGGGCCAAAATGACACCTGGCAGCTGTGACAGCCTCGCCACGCTGGTTACCGCTGTGTGGTGGCATCCCACTGGGTGGTGTATGACTGGGCCAAGGTGACAACCAGCAGCCATGAAGGCCTCACTACATGGGTGACATTCGTGAGTTGAAACCCCACTGGGTGGGGTGTGCCCAGGCCTAGGTGAAACATGGCGGCCGTGAGGGCCTCAACACACTGGTGACCCGCATGAGGTGGTATCCTGCTGGGTGGGGTGTGCCCATGCCGAGGTGACACCTGGTTGCTATGATTGCCCTGCAACGTGGGTTACCAGTGCTGGGTGGGGTGCACCCAGGTTGAGGTGACACATGGTTTATGTGACAGATGAGCAATATGGGTGGCATGTGTAAGGTGACACTCCACTGGGGAGGGTGTGACCAGGCTGAGGTGACACCTTGTGGCTGTGATGGCCTTGCCATGTGGTTGGCATGTACGAGGTAGCACCCCACCAGGTAGGGAGTGATGGGGCTGAGGTTCCACCAGGCCACTGTAATGTCCTAAACATGCGGGTGACCAATGAGAGGTAGCATCCCACCAGGTGGGGTGTGCCCAGGCCTAGGTGACACCTGGCATCCATGATGGCCTCACATTTCAGGTGACTCGTGCGAAGTGGTATTGCACACGGCGAGGTGCACCTGGGTTGAGGTGACACCTGATGACTGTGATGGACTCACCACACGGGTGGCTTGCATGAGGTGACACACTGGAGGACAGAGTGTGATTGAGCTAAGGTGACACCTGGTGGCTGTGGTGTCCTCATCACATGGGTGGCATGCAAGAGATGACACCCCACCAGGTGTGGTGTCATGGGGATGAGGTGACAGCTAGTGGCCTGACTGCATTGTCATGTGGGTGGCACATGTGAGGTAGCACCCCATCAGGTAGGCAGGTTGGGGCCGAGGTGACACATGGTGGCTGTGACGGCCTCACCACATGGGTGACCTGCATGAGGTGGCATTCCACCATGAGGCGTGTGTCTGGGCCATTTTGACACCCAGTGGCTGTGATGTCCTCACCACGCGGGTGGCTCATGCAAGGTTTCACCATGCCAGGTGGTGTGTCATGGGGCTGAGGTGACACACCATGGTCATGATGACCTTGCCATGCTGGTGACATATGTGAGGTGGTACCTGACCTGGTGGAGATTGTCAGGACTGAAGTGACACCTGGCGGCCATGATGGGTTTGCCACACAGGTGACCCGTGTGAGGTGGCCCCCTGATGGGTGGAGTGCAATGGGGCTGAGGTGACACTTGGTGGCTGTGACGGCCTTGCCATATGGGTGGCCTGTATGAGGTAGCACCCCAACATGTAGGGAGTGATGGGGCCAAGTTTCCACCAGGCCACAGTAATGTCCTCAACATGCGGGTGACCAATGAGATGTAGCATCCCACCAAGTGGGGTGTGCCCAGGCCTAGGTGACACCTGGCAGTGTGTTGGCCTCACCACATGGGTGACCCTGGCAGGCTGGAACCCCACTGGGCAGGTGTTTCTGGGCCAAGGTCAAACACAGGTTCTGTGATGGCCTCACCACATGGGTGGCACCCCACCAGGTTGGGTGTGCCCAGGCCAAGGTGACACTCAGGGGCCATGACAGCCTTACCACGTCGGTGACCAGTGTGATGTGGCAACCTGTTGGGCAGCACATGACTGTGCCAAAGTGACACCTGGTGGCTGTGATGGCCTCACCATGCAGGTGACCTGTACAAGGCCTCACCGCAAGGTTGGCATGCATGAGGTTGCTCTCCACTGGGCAGAGTGTCCCAAGGCCGAGGTGACACCTGGTGGCCATGATGGCCTCACCATGCGGATGGCACATGTGGAGTGGCATCATTCTGGGTGGGATTTGCCCAGGCCGAGGTCAAACCCCACTTCCATTATGGCCTCAATACGTGGGTGACCCACATGAGGTTGCACCCAGCTGGGCAGGTTGTGCCAGTTCTGAGGTGAAACCCAGTGGGCATGAAGGCCTAGCCACACGGGAGACCCACACATGGTGGCACACAGCCAGGCAGTGTGTAACTGGGCCGAGGTGACACCCAGTGACCATTACGGCCTTGCCTCATGGGTGATATGTGTAAAGTGGCACTCTGTGG
The DNA here is from genome assembly GCF_030028045.1 of Hippopotamus amphibius kiboko. Lineage (NCBI taxonomy): Eukaryota > Metazoa > Chordata > Mammalia > Artiodactyla > Hippopotamidae > Hippopotamus > Hippopotamus amphibius. Next base: position 104,725,009 of record NC_080188.1, on the reverse strand, counting down.
GGTGGGGTGTGACCAGGCCTAAGTGACACCCTGGCCATGAGGGTCTTGCCACGTGCATCACCTGCATGATGTGGCTCCCCACTGGGCAGGGTGTGAAGTAGCCGAGGTGAAACTCGGCCTCCTGACCACATCGCCATGCAGGTGGCATGTGCGAAGTGTCACTGTGATGGGTGGGGAGTGACCAGGTCTAGGTGACACCCAGCTGCCATGCAGGCCTCATCAGGCAGATGCACCACAGTATGTGGCACTCCTCCAGTTGGTGTGTGCCCAGGCACAAGTGAATCCCAGCATTCATGAGGGCATCAACATGTGGGTGACCCATGCGAGGTGGCAGCACCCAGGTGATGTGTGACTGGGCTGAGGTGAAACCCAATGGAATGTCAGCCTCACCACATAGGTGACCCTGGTGTGGTGGCATCCCACCAGGCGGCATGTGCCCAGGCCAAGGTCAAACACAGCTTCTGTGATGGCCTTGCCACTCGGGTGACAGGTGCAAGGTGGCTCCCCATCAGGTGGCGTGTGCCTGGGCTGAGGTGACAGCCAGCAGCTATGATGTACTTGCCACGTGGGTTACCTATGTGAGGTGGCACCCCACTGGGTGGATATGCCCAGGTTGATGTGACACCTGGCAGCCCTGATGGCCTCAGCACGTGGGTGACTGATGTGAGGTGGCACCCTGCTAGGTGGGGTGTGATGGATCTGAGGTGACATCTGGCAGCCATAATGGCCTTGCAACATGGGTGGCACATGCAAAGTGGCACACTGCAGGTGGGATGTGAGGGGGTCTAGGTGACACCCGGTGGCTTTGACAGTGCAGCTATGTGTGTGACAAGTGCAAGGGTGCACCCATCTGGGTGGGGTGTTACTGGACCGAGGTTACACCTTGTGACCATAATGGCCTCAGCACTTGGGTGGTATGCATGATGTGGCACCCTGCCAGCAGGGTGTGATGGGGCCAATGGACAGCCCGTGGTTGTGACAGCCTCTCAACACGGGTGACCCATGTGAGGTGGCTTTTTGCCGGGCAGGATGTGACTGAGCTGGGGTGACATCTGGCAGCCATTACAGCCTCACCACATGGCTGACCCATGCGTGGTGGCATCCTGTTGGGCTGGATGTGCCTGGGCCTAGGTGACAGCCGGTTGCCATGAGGGCCATGCCACAAGTGTGACCCTTGTGAGATGGCACTCTGGTGGGTGGGGTGTGCATGGGCCTAGGTGCCACCTGGTGGCCGAGAGGGCCTCGCAACCCAGGTGACCCTCACGAGATGGCACCCTGCCTGATGGGATGTGCCCAATTCAAGGTGATACCTGATGGTCATGACAGCATCACCACATGCATGGCATGCGCAAGGTGGTACACTGTTGGGCTGTGTTTGATAATCCTAGGTGACACCCTGTGGCCATCATGGCCTTGCCATGTGGGTGGCATGCATGAAGTGGCTCCAGGCCGCACATGGTGTCCCTGGGCTGAGGTGAGACCTGGCAACACTGACGGCCTCACCACATGGCTTACACATGTAAGGTGGCACCCCACAGGGTGGATGTGCCTGGGCTGAGGTGAGGCCTGATATCCCTGGTGGCCTCACCACATGGGTGAATCACATGAGTTGACACCCCACCAGGCAGGGTGTGGTGGGGCTGAAGTGACACCCAGCAGCTGTAATGGCCTTGCAATGTGGGTGGAAGCTGCAAAGTGCCACCGCTCTGGGCAGGGTGTAAGGGTGCCGAGGTGACCCATGGTGCTGTGATGGCCCAGCTACATGGGTGGCAAGTGCAAGGTTGCACCCCACCAGGTGGGGTGTTACAGGGCCGAGGTGGCACCTGGTGTCTGTGATGGCCTCACCACTTGGGTGGCACACACATGGTAGCACCCTGCCAGGCAAGGTGCGATAGGGTCAATGGACACCCTGTGGCTGTGACAGCCTTGCAACCCTGGTGACCTATACTAGGTGGCTTCCTGCTGGCAGGTTGTGACCGAGCTGAGGTGACACCCGGCAGCAGTGATGGCCTTGCCACATGGGTGACCTGCAAGAGGTGGCACCATGCTGTGTGGGTTGTGACCAGGCCAAGGTGACACCTGGTGGCCATGACAGCCTCACCACAATCGTAGCAAGTGTGAGATTGCACCCTGCAGGCTGCAGTGTGACCAGGCCAAAGTGATCCACAGCAGCTGTGAGAGCCACATCACATGGGTGACCCTTGCAAAGTGGCACCCCGTTAGGTGGTGTGTGACTGGTCCAAGGTGATGCCCAGTGGCCATGAGGACCTCACCACATGGGTGACCCACATGAGCTGGCACCCTGCCTGGCAGGGTGTAACCAGGCCAAGGTGACATCTGGTGGCATAGAGGTGCTCACAACGTGAGTAACCATGCGAGGTGGCATCTCACATGGTGGGGTATGCCCGGGTTGAGGTGACACACTTTGACCGAGACAGACTTGCAGCACAGGTGGCATGCACCAGGTGACACCCCACTGTGCAGTGTGTGATCGGGCTGAGGTGACACCTGGTGGCTGTGATGGTCTCGTCCTGAGGGAAGCACATGCTAGTTGACACCCTGGCAGGTGGGTATTGACCAGGAAGAGGTGACACCCAGTGGCCGTGATGGCCTCACTACATGGGGGACACACAAGAGATGACATGGTGCCAGGTGTGGTGTCACAGGGACAAGGTGGCACCTAGTGGTGTGATTGCCTAGCTATGCGGGTGGCACATCAAGGTGGCACCTGGCAGGGTGGGGAATGACGGGGCTGAAGTGACACCCGGTGGCCATGATGGCCTAGCCATGTGAGTAGCATGCACTATGTAGCACCCCATGGGGCAGTGTCTGAGTGGGCTTAGGTGACACCTTGCGGCCTTGATAGCCTCACCATGCTGGTGACATGGGTGAGGTAGCACCTTGCCTGGTGGGGTGTGACGTGGCTGAGATGACACATGGTGGTCATGATCCCTTGCCTCTTAGGTGGCTCCAGCGTGGTGGCACCCTGCTGTGAAAGCTATGAAGGGGTCAAGGTGACATCCCATGGCTATGACAGCCTCACCACATGGGTGACCCAAGTGAGGTGGCTCCCCACAAGACATGGTGTGACTGAGCTAAGCTGTCACCCAGTGGCAGTGATGGCTTCTCCATGCAGGTGACCCATACGAGGTGGTACCCCACTGGGTGGTGTGTGAAGCAACCAAGGTGACACCCAGCAGCTGTGAGGGCCTCATCACGTGGGTGATCTGTGCATGGTGGCTCCCCACCAGGCAGTGTGTGCTCAGGCAGAGGAGACATCTGGCAGCCATGACAGCCTCACCATGCAGTTGACCTTTGCCAGGTGGCAACCTGCGGGATGGGGTGTGACCATGCAGACGTGACACCCAGCGGTGTGACCACCTTGCCATGCAGGTGCCATGTTGAGGTGACATTCTCCTGGGCAGGGAGTGACGGGGATGAATATTGGTGGCCGTGAGTGCTGCACCATGTGGGTGGCACATGCTAGGTGACATCCCAATGGGCAAGGTGTACCCAGGCCGAGGTGACACTCAGTGGCTGTGAAGGCCTCACAACACAGGTGACCCATGCGATTTGGAATCCTGCATGGTGTGTTGTGACTGGGTTGACATGACACAGCGACCACATTGGACTTGCAATGTGGGTGGCATGCGTGAGGTTAGCCCTGCCAGGTAGGGTGTGATTGGGCTGAGGTGACACCCGGCAGCCATGATGGGCTTGCCACATGGATGGCACACAAGAGATGACACCCCACTGGGCATGGTGTCATGGGGATGAGGTAAAACACTCTGGCCGTTACTGCCTCACCATGTGGGTAGCACATATGAGGTCGCACCCTACCAGGCCTAGAGTGATGGGGCCAAAGTGAAACATGGTGGCTGAGATGACTTGCCACGTGGGTGGCTAGCACGAGGTGGCACCCAGCTGTGCATGGTGTGAACGGGCCAAAATGACACCTGGCAGCTGTGACAGCCTCGCCACGCTGGTTACCGCTGTGTGGTGGCATCCCACTGGGTGGTGTATGACTGGGCCAAGGTGACAACCAGCAGCCATGAAGGCCTCACTACATGGGTGACATTCGTGAGTTGAAACCCCACTGGGTGGGGTGTGCCCAGGCCTAGGTGAAACATGGCGGCCGTGAGGGCCTCAACACACTGGTGACCTGCATGAGGTGGTATCCTGCTGGGTGGGGTGTGCCCATGCCGAGGTGACACCTGGTTGCTATGATTGCCCTGCAACGTGGGTTACCAGTGCTGGGTGGGGTGCACCCAGGTTGAGGTGACACATGGTTTATGTGACAGATGAGCAATATGGGTGGCATGTGTAAGGTGACACTCCACTGGGGAGGGTGTGACCAGGCTGAGGTGACACCTTGTGGCTGTGATGGCCTTGCCATGTGGGTGGCATGTACGAGGTAGCACCCCACCAGGTAGGGAGTGATGGGGCTGAGGTTCCACCAGGCCACTGTAATGTCCTAAACATGCGGGTGACCAATGAGAGGTAGCATCCCACCAGGTGGGGTGTGCCCAGGCCTAGGTGACACCTGGCAGCCATGATGGCCTCACATTTCAGGTGACTCGTGCGAAGTGGCATTGCACACGGCGAGGTGCACCTGGGTTGAGGTGACACCTGATGACTGTGATGGACTCACCACACGGGTGGCTTGCATGAGGTGACACACTGGAGGACAGAGTGTGATTGAGCTAAGGTGACACCTGGTGGCTGTGGTGTCCTCATCACATGGGTGGCATGCAAGAGATGACACCCCACCAGGTGCGGTGTCATGGGGATGAGGTGACAGCTAGTGGCCTGACTGCATTGTCATGTGGGTGGCACATGTGAGGTAGCACCCCATCAGGTAGGCAGGTTGGGGCCGAGGTGACACATGGTGGCTGTGACGGCCTCACCTCATGGGTGACCTGCATGAGGTGGCATTCCACCATGAGGCGTGTGTCTGGGCCATTTTGACACCCAGTGGCTGTGATGTCCTCACCACGCGGGTGGCTCATGCAAGGTTTCACCATGCCAGGTGGTGTGTCATCGGGCTGAGGTGACACACCATGGTCATGATGACCTTGCCATGCTGGTGACATATGTGAGGTGGTACCTGACCTGGTGGAGATTGTCAGGACTGAAGTGACACCTGGCGGCCATGATGGGTTTGCCACACAGGTGACCCGTGTGAGGTGGCCCCCTGATGGGTGGAGTGCAATGGGGTTGAGGTGACACCTGGTGGCTGTGACGGCCTTGCCATATGGGTGGCCTGTATGAGGTAGCACCCCAACATGTAGGGAGTGATGGGGCCAAGTTTCCACCAGGCCACAGTAATGTCCTCAACATGCGGGTGACCAATGAGATGTAGCATCCCACCAAGTGGGGTGTGCCCAGGCCTAGGTGACACCTGGCAGTGTGTTGGCCTCACCACATGGGTGACCCTGGCAGGCTGGAACCCCACTGGGCAGGTGTTTCTGGGCCAAGGTCAAACACAGGTTCTGTGATGGCCTCACCACATGGGTGGCACCCCACCAGGTTGGGTGTGCCCAGGCCAAGGTGACACTCAGGGGCCATGACAGCCTTACCACGTGGGTGACCAGTGTGATGTGGCAACCTGTTGGGCAGCACATGACTGTGCCAAAGTGACACCTGGTGGCTGTGATGGCCTCACCATGCAGGTGACCTGTACAAGGCCTCACCGCAAGGGTGGCATGCATGAGGTTGCTCTCCACTGGGCAGAGTGTCCCAAGGCTGAGGTGACACCTGCTGGCCATGATGGCCTCACCATGCGGGTGGCACATGTGGAGTGGCATCATTCTGGGTGGGATTTGCCCAGGCCGAGGTCAAACCCCACTTCCATTATGGCCTCAATACGTGGGTGACCCACATGAGGTTGCACCCAGCTGGGCAGGTTGTGCCAGTTCTGAGGTGAAACCCAGTGGGCATGAAGGCCTAGCCACACGGGAGACCCACACATGGTGGCACACAGCCAGGCAGTGTGTAACTGGGCTGAGGTGACACCCAGTGACCATTACGGCCTTGCCTCATGGGTGATATGTGTAAAGTGGCACTCTGTGGGGTGGGGTGTGACCAGGCCTAAGTGACACCCTGGCCATGAGGGTCTTGCCACGTGCATCACCTGCATGATGTGGCTCCCCACTGGGCAGGGTGTGAAGTAGCCGAGGTGAAACTCGGCCTCCTGACCACATTGCCATGCAGGTGGCATGTGCGAAGTGTCACTGTGATGGGTGGGGAGTGACCAGGTCTAGGTGACACCCAGCTGCCATGCAGGCCTCATCAGGCAGATGCACCACAGTATGTGGCACTCCTCCAGTTGGTGTGTGCCCAGGCAAAAGTGAATCCCAGCATTCATGAGGGCATCAACATGTGGGTGACCCATGCGAGGTGGCAGCCCCCAGGTGATGTGTGACTGGGCTGAGGTGAAACCCAATGGAATGTCAGCCTCACCACATAGGTGACCCTGGTGTGGTGGCATCCCACCAGGCGGCATGTGCCCAGGCCAAGGTCAAACACAGCTTCTGTGATGGCCTTGCCACTCGGGTGAGAGGTGCAAGGTGGCTCCCCATCAGGTGGCGTGTGCCTGGGCTGAGGTGACAGCCAGCAGCTATGATGTACTTGCCACGTGGGTTACCTATGTGAGGTGGCACCCCACTGGGTGGATATGCCCAGGTTGATGTGACACCTGGCAGCCCTGATGGCCTCAGCACGTGGGTGACTGATGTGAGGTGGCACCCTGCTAGGTGGGGTGTGATGGATCTGGGGTGACATCTGGCAGCCATAATGGCCTTGCAACATGGGTGGCACATGCAAAGTGGCACACTGCAGGTGGGAGTTGATGGGGTCTAGGTGACACCCGGTGGCTTTGACGGTGCAGCTATGTGTGTGACAAGTGCAAGGGTGCACCCATCTGGGTGGGGTGTTACTGGACCGAGGTTACACCTTGTGACCATAATGGCCTCAGCACTTGGGTGGTATGCATGATGTGGCACCCTGCCAGCAGGGTGTGATGGGGCCAATGGACAGCCCGTGGTTGTGACAGCCTCTCAACACGGGTGACCCATGTGAGGTGGCTTTTTGCCGGGCAGGATGTGACTGAGCTGGGGTGACATCTGGCAGCCATTACAGTCTCACCACATGGCTGACCCATGCGTGGTGGCATCCTGTTGGGCTGGATGTGCCTGGGCCTAGGTGACAGCCAGTTGCCATGAGGGCCATGCCACAAGTGTGACCCTTGTGAGATGGCACTCTGGTGGGTGGGGTGTGCATGGGCCTAGGTGCCACCTGGTGGCCGAGAGGGCCTCGCAACCCAGGTGACCCTCACGAGATGGCACCCTGCCTGATGGGATGTGCCCAATTCAAGGTGATACCTGATGGTCATGACAGCATCACCACATGCATGGCATGCGCAAGGTGGTACACTGTTGGGCTGTGTTTGATAATCCTAGGTGACACCCTGTGGCCATCATGGCCTTGCCATGTGGGTGGCATGCATGAAGTGGCTCCAGGCCGCACATGGTGTCCCTGGGCTGAGGTGAGACCTGGCAACACTGACAGCCTCACCACATGGCTTACACATGTAAGGTGGCACCCCACAGGGTGGATGTGCCTGGGCTGAGGTGAGGCCTGATATCCCTGGTGGCCTCACCACATGGGTGAATCACATGAGTTGACACCCCACCAGGCAGGGTGTGGTGGGGCTGAAGTGACACCCAGCAGCTGTAATGGCCTTGCAATGTGGGTGGAAGCTGCAAAGTGCCACCGCTCTGGGCAGGGTGTAAGGGTGCCGAGGTGACCCATGGTGCTGTGATGGCCCAGCTACATGGGTGGCAAGTGCAAGGTTGCACCCCACCAGGTGGGGTGTTACAGGGCCGAGGTGGCACCTGGTGTCTGTGATGGCCTCACCACTTGGGTGGCACACACATGGTAGCACCCTGCCAGGCAAGGTGCGATAGGGTCAATGGACACCCTGTGGCTGTGACAGCCTTGCAACCCTGGTGACCTATACTAGGTGGCTTCCTGCTGGCAGGTTGTGACCGAGCTGAGGTGACACCCAGCAGCAGTGATGGCCTTGCCACATGGGTGACCTGCAAGAGGTGGCACCATGCTGTGTGGGTTGTGACCAGGCCAAGGTGACACCTGGTGGCCATGACAGCCTCACCACAATCGTAGCAAGTGTGAGATTGCACCCTGCAGGCTGCAGTGTGACCAGGCCAAAGTGATCCACAGCAGCTGTGAGAGCCACATCACATGGGTGACCCTTGCAAAGTGGCACCCTGTTAGGTGGTGTGTGACTGGTCCAAGGTGATGCCCAGTGGCCATGAGGACCTCACCACATGGGTGACCCACATGAGCTGGCACCCTGCCTGGCAGGGTGTAACCAGGCCAAGGTGACATCTGGTGGCATAGAGGTGCTCACAACGTGAGTAACCATGCGAGGTGGCATCTCACATGGTGGGGTGTGCCCGGGTTGAGGTGACACACTTTGACCGAGACAGACTTGCAGCACAGGTGGCATGCACCAGGTGACACCCCACTGTGCAGTGTGTGATCGGGCTGAGGTGACACCTGGTGGCTGTGATGGTCTCATCCTGAGGGAAGCACATGCTAGTTGACACACTGGCAGGTGGGTATTGACCAGGAAGAGGTGACACCCAGTGGCCGTGATGGCCTCACTACATGGGGGACACACAAGAGATGACATGGTGCCAGGTGTGGTGTCACAGGGACAAGGTGGCACCTAGTGGTGTGATTGCCTAGCTATGCGGGTGGCACATCAAGGTGGCACCTGGCAGGGTGGGGAATGACGGGGCTGAAGTGACACCCGGTGGCCATGATGGCCTAGCCATGTGAGTAGCATGCACTATGTAGCACCACATGGGGCAGTGTCTGAGTGGGCTTAGGTGACACCTCGCGGCCTTGATAGCCTCACCATGCTGGTGACATGGGTGAGGTAGCACCTTGCCTGGTGGGGTGTGACGTGGCTGAGATGACACATGGTGGTCATGATCCCTTGACTCTTAAGTGGCTCCAGCGTGGTGGCACCCTACTGTGAAAGCTATGAAGGGGTCAAGGTGACATCCCATGGCTATGACAGCCTCACCACATGGGTGACCCAAGTGAGGTGGCTCCCCACAAGACATGGTGTGACTGAGCTAAGCTGTCACCCAGTGGCAGTGATGGCTTCTCCATGCAGGTGACCCATACGAGGTGGTACCCCACTGGGTGGTGTGTGAAGCAACCAAGGTGACACCCAGCAGCTGTGAGGGCCTCATCACGTGGGTGATCTGTGCATGGTGGCTCCCCACCAGGCAGTGTGTGCTCAGGCAGAGGAGACATCTGGCAGCCATGACAGCCTCACCATGCAGTTGACCTTTGCCAGGTGGCAACCTGCGGGATGGGGTGTGACCATGCAGACGTGACACCCAGCGGTGTGACCACCTTGCCATGCAGGTGCCATGTTGAGGTGACATTCTCCTGGGCAGAGAGTGACACGGCTGAATATTGGTGGCCCTGAGTGCTGCACCATGTGGGTGGCACATGCTAGGTGACATCCCAATGGGCAAGGTGTACCCAGGCCGAGGTGACACTCAGCGGCTGTGAAGGCCTCACAACACAGGTGACCCATGCGATTTGGAATCCTGCATGGTGTGTTGTGACTGGGTTGACATGACACAGCGACCACATTGGACTTGCAATGTGGGTGGCATGCGTGAGGTTAGCCCTGCCAGGTAGGGTGTGATTGGGCTGAGGTGACACCCGGCAGCCATGATGGGCTTGCCACATGGATGGCACACAAGAGATGACACCCCACTGGGCATGGTGTCATGGGGATGAGGTAAAACACTATGGCCGTTACTGCCTCACCATGTGGGTAGCACATGTGAGGTCGCACCCTACCAGGCCTAGAGTGATGGGGCCAAAGTGAAACATGGTGGCTGAGATGACTTGCCACGTGGGTGGCTAGCACGAGGAGGCACCCAGCTGTGCGTGGTGTGAACGGGCCAAAATGACACCTGGCAGCTGTGACAGCCTTGCCATGCTGGTTACCGCTGTGTGGTGGCATCCCACTGGGTGGTGTATGACTGGGCCAAGGTGACAACCAGCAGCCATGAAGGACTCACTACATGGGTGACATTCATGAGTTGAAACCCCACTGGGTGGGGTGTGCCCAGGCCTAGGTGAAACATGGCGGCCGTGAGGGCCTCAACACACTGGTGACCCGCATGAGGTGGTATCCTGCTGGGTGGGGTGTGCCCATGCCGAGGTGACACCTGGTTGCTATGATTGCCCTGCAACGTGGGTTACCAGTGCTGGGTGGGGTGCACCCAGGTTGAGGTGACACATGGTTTATGTGACAGATGAGCAATATGGGTGGCATGTGTAAGGTGACACTCCACTGGGGAGGGTGTGACCAGGCTGAGGTGACACCTTGTGGCTGTGATGGCCTTGCCATGTGGTTGGCATGTACGAGGTAGAACCCCACCAGGTAGGGAGTGATGGGGCTGAGGTTCCACCAGGCCACTGTAATGTCCTGAACATGCGGGTGACCAATGAGAGGTAGCATCCCACCAGGTGGGGTGTGCCCAGGCCTAGGTGACACCTGGCAGCCATGATGGCCTCACATTTCAGGTGACTCATGCTAAGTGGCATTGCACATGGCGAGGTGCACCTGGGTTGAGGTGACACCTGATGACTGCGATGGACTCACCACACGGGTGGCTTGCATGAGGTGACACACTGGAGGACAGAGTGTGATTGAGCTAAGGTGACACCTGGTGGCTGTGGTGTCCTCATCACATGGGTGGCATGCAAGAGATGACACCCCACCAGGTGTGGTGTCATGGGGATGAGGTGACAGCTAGTGGCTGTGACTGCATTGTCATGTGGGTGGCACATGTGAGGTAGCACCCCATCAGGTTGGCAGAGTTGGGGCCGAGGTGACACATGGTGGCTGTGACGGCCTCACCACATGGGTGACCTGCATGAGGTGGCATTCCACCATGAGGCGTGTGTCTGGGCCATTTTGACACCCAGTGGCTGTGATGTCCTCACCACGCGGGTGGCTCATGCAAGGTTTCACCATGCCAGGTGGTGTGTCATGGGGCTGAGGTGACACACCATGGTCATGATGACCTTGCCATGCTGGTGACATATGTGAGGTGGTACCTGACCTGGTGGAGATTGACAGGACTGAAGTGACACCTGGCGGCCATGATGGGTTTGCCACACAGGTGACCCGTGTGAGGTGGCCACCTGATGGGTGGAGTGCAATGGGGCTGAGGTGACACCTGGTGGCTGTGATGGCCTTGACATGTGGGTGGCCTGTATGAGGTAGCACCCCACCTGGTAGGGAGTGATGGGGCCGAGTTTCCACCAGGCCACAGTAATGTCCTGAATATGCGGGTGACCAATGAGATGTAGCATCCCACCAGGTGAGGTGTGCCCAGGCCTAGGTGACACCTGGCAGTGTGTTGGCCTCACCACATGGGTGACCCTGGCAGGCTGGAACCCCACTGGGCAGGTGTTTGTGGGCCAAGGTCAAACACAGGTTCTGTGATGGCCTCACCACATGGGTGGCACCCCACCGGGTTGGGTGTGCCCAGGCCAAGGTGACACTCAGGGGCCATGACAGCCTTACCACGTGGGTGACCAGTGTGATGTGGCAACCTGTTGGGCAGCACATGACTGTGCCAAAGTGACACCTGGTGGCTGTGATGGCCTCACGATGCAGGTGACCTGTACAAGGCCTCACCGCAAGGGTGGCATGCATGAGGTTGCTCTCCACTGGGCAGAGTGTCCCAAGGCCGAGGTGACACCTGCTGGCCATGATGGCCTCACCATGCGGGTGGCACATGTGGAGTGGCATCCCTCTGGGTGGGATTTGCCCAGGCCGAGGTCAAACCGCACTTCCATTATGGCCTCAATACGTGGGTGACCCACATGAGGTTGCACCCAGCTGGGCAGGTTGTGCCAGTTCTGAGGTGAAACCCAGTGGGCATGAAGGCCTAGCCATACGGGAGACCCACACATGGTGGCACACAGCCAGGCAGTGTGTAACAGGGCCGAGGTGACACCCAGTGACCATTACGGCCTTGCCTCATGCGTGATATGTGTAAAATGGCACTCTGTGGCGTGGGGTGTGACCAGGCCTAAGTGACACCCTGGCCATGAGGGTCTTGCAACGTGCATCACCTGCATGATGTGGCTCCCTACTGGGCAGGTTTTGAAGTAGTCGAGGTGAAACTCGGCCTCCTGACCACATCGCCATGCAGGTGGCATGTGCGAAGTGTCACCATGATGGGTGGGGTGTGACCAGGTCTAGGTGACACCCAGTTGCCATGCAGGCCTCATCAGGCAGATGCACCACAGTATGTGGCACTCCTCCAGTTGGTGTGTGCCCAGGCGCAAGTGAATCCCAGCATTCATGAGGCCATCAACATGTGGGTGACCCATGCGAGGTGGCAGCCCCCAGGTGATGTGTGACTGGGCTGAGGTGAAACCCAATGGAATGTCAGCCTCACCACATAGGTGACCCTGGTGTGGTGGCATCCCACCAGGCGGCATGTGCCCAGGCCAAGGTCAAACACAGCTTCTGTGATGGCCTTGCCACTCGGGTGACAGGTGCAAGGTGGCTCCCCATCAGGTGGCGTGTGCCTGGGCTGAGGTGACAGCCAGCAGCTATGATGTACTTGCCACGTGGGTTACCTATGTGAGGTGGCACCCCACTGGGTGGATATGCCCAGGTTGATGTGACACCTGGCAGCCCTGATGTCCTCAGCACGTGGGTGACTGATGTGAGGTGGCACCCTGCTAGGTGGGGTGTGATGGATCTGAGGTGACATCTGGCAGCCATAATGGCCTTGCAACATGGGTGGCACATGCAAAGTGGCACACTGCAGGTGGGATGTGAGGGGGTCTAGGTGACACCCGGTGGCTTTGACAGTGCAGCTATGTGTGTGACAAGTGCAAGGGTGCACCCATCTGGGTGGGGTGTTACTGGACCGAGGTTACACCTTGTGACCATAATGGCCTCAGCACTTGGGTGGTATGCATGATGTGGCACCCTGCCAGCAGGGTGTGATGGGGCCAATGGACACCCCGTGGTTGTGACAGCCTCTCAACACGGGTGACCCATGTGAGGTGGCTTTTTGCCGGGCAGGATGTGACTGAGCTGGGGTGACATCTGGCAGCCATTACAGCCTCACCACATGGCTGACCCATGCGTGGTGGCATCCTGTTGGGCTGGATGTGCCTGGGCCTAGGTGACAGCTGGTTGCCATGAGGGCCATGCCACAAGTGTGACCCTTGTGAGATGGCACTCTGGTGGGTGGGGTGTGCATGGGCCTAGGTGCCACCTGGTGGCCGAGAGGGCCTCGCAACCCAGGTGACCCTCACGAGATGGCACCCTGCCTGATGGGATGTGCCCAATTCAAGGTGATACCTGATGGTCATGACAGCATCACCACATGCATGGCATGCGCAAGGTGGTACACTGTTGGGCTGTGTTTGATAATCCTAGGTGACACCCTGTGGCCATCATGGCCTTGCCATGTGGGTGGCATGCATGAAGTGGCTCCAGGCCGCACATGGTGTCCCTGGGCTGAGGTGAGACCTGGCAACACTGACGGCCTCACCACATGGCTTACACATGTAAGGTGGCACCCCACAGGGTGGATGTGCCTGGGCTGAGGTGAGGCCTGATATCCCTGGTGGCCTCACCACATGGGTGAATCACATGAGTTGACACCCCACCAGGCAGGGTGTGGTGGGGCTGAAGTGACACCCAGCAGCTGTAATGGCCTTGCAATGTGGGTGGAAGCTGCAAAGTGCCACCGCTCTGGGCAGGGTGTAAGGGTGCCGAGGTGACCCATGGTGCTGTGATGGCCCAGCTCCATGGGTGGCAAGTGCAAGGTTGCACCCCACCAGGTGGGGTGTTACAGGGCCGAGGTGGCACCTGGTGTCTGTGATGGCCTCACCACTTGGGTGGCACACACATGGTAGCACCCTGCCAGGCAAGGTGCGATAGGGTCAATGGACACCCTGTGGCTGTGACAGCCTTGCAACCCTGGTGACCTATACTAGGTGGCTTCCTGCTGGCAGGTTGTGACCGAGCTGAGGTGACACCCGGCAGCAGTGATGGCCTTGCCACATGGGTGACCTGCAAGAGGTGGCACCATGCTGTGTGGGTTGTGACCAGGCCAAGGTGACACCTGGTGGCCATGACAGCCTCACCACAATCGTAGCAAGTGTGAGATTGCACCCTGCAGGCTGCAGTGTGACCAGGCCAAAGTGATCCACAGCAGCTGTGAGAGCCACATCACATGGGTGACCCTTGCAAAGTGGCACCCCGTTAGGTGGTGTGTGACTGGTCCAAGGTGATGCCCAGTGGCCATGAGGACCTCACCACATGGGAGACCCACATGAGCTGGCACCCTGCCTGGCAGGGTGTAACCAGGCCAAGGTGACATCTGGTGGCATAGAGGTGCTCACAACGTGAGTAACCATGCGAGGTGGCATCTCACATGGTGGGGTATGCCCGGGTTGAGGTGACACACTTTGACCGAGACAGACTTGCAGCACAGGTGGCATGCACCAGGTGACACCCCACTGTGCAGTGTGTGATCGGGCTGAGGTGACACCTGGTGGCTGTGATGGTCTCGTCCTGAGGGAAGCACATGCTAGTTGACACCCTGGCAGGTGGGTATTGACCAGGAAGAGGTGACACCCAGTGGCCGTGATGGCCTCACTACATGGGGGACACACAAGAGATGACATGGTGCCAGGTGTGGTGTCACAGGGACAAGGTGGCACCTAGTGGTGTGATTGCCTAGCTATGCGGGTGGCACATCAAGGTGGCACCTGGCAGGGTGGGGAATGACGGGGCTGAAGTGACACCCGGTGGCCATGATGGCCTAGCCATGTGAGTAGCATGCACTATGTAGCACCCCATGGGGCAGTGTCTGAGTGGGCTTAGGTGACACCTTGCGGCCTTGATAGCCTCACCATGCTGGTGACATGGGTGAGGTAGCACCTTGCCTGGTGGGGTGTGACGTGGCTGAGATGACACATGGTGGTCATGATCCCTTGCCTCTTAGGTGGCTCCAGCGTGGTGGCACCCTGCTGTGAAAGCTATGAAGGGGTCAAGGTGACATCCCATGGCTATGACAGCCTCACCACATGGGTGACCCAAGTGAGGTGGCTCCCCACAAGACATGGTGTGACTGAGCTAAGCTGTCACCCAGTGGCAGTGATGGCTTCTCCATGCAGGTGACCCATACGAGGTGGTACCCCACTGGGTGGTGTGTGAAGCAACCAAGGTGACACCCAGCAGCTGTGAGGGCCTCATCACGTGGGTGATCTGTGCATGGTGGCTCCCCACCAGGCAGTGTGTGCTCAGGCAGAGGAGACATCTGGCAGCCATGACAGCCTCACCATGCAGTTGACCTTTGCCAGGTGGCAACCTGCGGGATGGGGTGTGACCATGCAGACGTGACACCCAGCGGTGTGACCACCTTGCCATGCAGGTGCCATGTTGAGGTGACATTCTCCTGGGCAGGGAGTGACGGGGATGAATATTGGTGGCCGTGAGTGCTGCACCATGTGGGTGGCACATGCTAGGTGACATCCCAATGGGCAAGGTGTACCCAGGCCGAGGTGACACTCAGTGGCTGTGAAGGCCTCACAACACAGGTGACCCATGCGATTTGGAATCCTGCATGGTGTGTTGTGACTGGGTTGACATGACACAGCGACCACATTGGACTTTCAATGTGGGTGGCATGCGTGAGGTTAGCCCTGCCAGGTAGGGTGTGATTGGGCTGAGGTGACACCCGGCAGCCATGATGGGCTTGCCACATGGATGGCACACAAGAGATGACACCCCACTGGGCATGGTGTCATGGGGATGAGGTAAAACACTCTGGCCGTTACTGCCTCACCATGTGGGTAGCACATGTGAGGTCGCACCCTACCAGGCCTAGAGTGATGGGGCCAAAGTGAAACATGGTGGCTGAGATGACTTGCCACGTGGGTGGCTAGCACGAGGTGGCACCCAGCTGTGCATGGTGTGAACGGGCCAAAATGACACCTGGCAGCTGTGACAGCCTCGCCACGCTGGTTACCGCTGTGTGGTGGCATCCCACTGGGTGGTGTATGACTGGGCCAAGGTGACAACCAGCAGCCATGAAGGCCTCACTACATGGGTGACATTCGTGAGTTGAAACCCCACTGGGTGGGGTGTGCCCAGGCCTAGGTGAAACATGGCGGCCGTGAGGGCCTCAACACACTGGTGACCCGCATGAGGTGGTATCCTGCTGGGTGGGGTGTGCCCATGCCGAGGTGACACCTGGTTGCTATGATTGCCCTGCAACGTGGGTTACCAGTGCTGGGTGGGGTGCACCCAGGTTGAGGTGACACATGGTTTATGTGACAGATGAGCAATATGGGTGGCATGTGTAAGGTGACACTCCACTGGGGAGGGTGTGACCAGGCTGAGGTGACACCTTGTGGCTGTGATGGCCTTGCCATGTGGTTGGCATGTACGAGGTAGCACCCCACCAGGTAGGGAGTGATGGGGCTGAGGTTCCACCAGGCCACTGTAATGTCCTAAACATGCGGGTGACCAATGAGAGGTAGCATCCCACCAGGTGGGGTGTGCCCAGGCCTAGGTGACACCTGGCAGCCATGATGGCCTCACATTTCAGGTGACTCGTGCGAAGTGGCATTGCACACGGCGAGGTGCACCTGGGTTGAGGTGACACCTGATGACTGTGATGGACTCACCACATGGGTGGCTTGCATGAGGTGACACACTGGAGGACAGAGTGTGATTGAGCTAAGGTGACACCTGGTGGCTGTGGTGTCCTCATCACATGGGTGGCATGCAAGAGATGACACCCCACCAGGTGTGGTGTCATGGGGATGAGGTGACAGCTAGTGGCCTGACTGCATTGTCATGTGGGTGGCACATGTGAGGTAGCACCCCATCAGGTAGGCAGGTTGGGGCCGAGGTGACACATGGTGGCTGTGACGGCCTCACCTCATGGGTGACCTGCATGAGGTGGCATTCCACCATGAGGCGTGTGTCTGGGCCATTTTGACACCCAGTGGCTGTGATGTCCTCACCACGCGGGTGGCTCATGCAAGGTTTCACCATGCCAGGTGGTGTGTCATGGGGCTGAGGTGACACACCATGGTCATGATGACCTTGCCATGCTGGTGACATATGTGAGGTGGTACCTGACCTGGTGGAGATTGTCAGGACTGAAGTGACACCTGGCGGCCATGATGGGTTTGCCACACAGGTGACCCGTGTGAGGTGGCCCCCTGATGGGTGGAGTGCAATGGGGCTGAGGTGACACCTGGTGGCTGTGACGGCCTTGCCATGTGGGTGGCCTGTATGAGGTAGCACCCCAACAGGTAGGGAGTGATGGGGCCAAGTTTCCACCAGGCCACAGTAATGTCCTCAACATGCGGGTGACCAATGAGATGTAGCATCCCACCAAGTGGGGTGTGCCCAGGCCTAGGTGACACCTGGCAGTGTGTTGGCCTCACCACATGGGTGACCCTGGCAGGCTGGAACCCCACTGGGCAGGTGTTTCTGGGCCAAGGTCAAACACAGCTTCTGTGATGGCCTTGCCACTCGGGTGAGAGGTGCAAGGTGGCTCCCCATCAGGTGGCGTGTGCCTGGGCTGAGGTGACAGCCAGCAGCTATGATGTACTTGCCACGTGGGTTACCTATGTGAGGTGGCACCCCACTGGGTGGATATGCCCAGGTTGATGTGACACCTGGCAGCCCTGATGGCCTCAGCACGTGGGTGACTGATGTGAGGTGGCACCCTGCTAGGTGGGGTGTGATGGATCTGGGGTGACATCTGGCAGCCATAATGGCCTTGCAACATGGGTGGCACATGCAAAGTGGCACACTGCAGGTGGGAGTTGATGGGGTCTAGGTGACACCCGGTGGCTTTGACGGTGCAGCTATGTGTGTGACAAGTGCAAGGGTGCACCCATCTGGGTGGGGTGTTACTGGACCGAGGTTACACCTTGTGACCATAATGGCCTCAGCACTTGGGTGGTATGCATGATGTGGCACCCTGCCAGCAGGGTGTGATGGGGCCAATGGACAGCCCGTGGTTGTGACAGCCTCTCAACACGGGTGACCCATGTGAGGTGGCTTTTTGCCGGGCAGGATGTGACTGAGCTGGGGTGACATCTGGCAGCCATTACAGTCTCACCACATGGCTGACCCATGCGTGGTGGCATCCTGTTGGGCTGGATGTGCCTGGGCCTAGGTGACAGCCAGTTGCCATGAGGGCCATGCCACAAGTGTGACCCTTGTGAGATGGCACTCTGGTGGGTGGGGTGTGCATGGGCCTAGGTGCCACGTGGTGGCCGAGAGGGCCTCGCAACCCAGGTGACCCTCACGAGATGGCACCCTGCCTGATGGGATGTGCCCAATTCAAGGTGATACCTGATGGTCATGACAGCATCACCACATGCATGGCATGCGCAAGGTGGTACACTGTTGGGCTGTGTTTGATAATCCTAGGTGACACCCTGTGGCCATCATGGCCTTGCCATGTGGGTGGCATGCATGAAGTGGCTCCAGGCCGCACATGGTGTACCTGGGCTGAGGTGAGACCTGGCAACACTGACAGCCTCACCACATGGCTTACACATGTAAGGTGGCACCCCACAGGGTGGATGTGCCTGGGCTGAGGTGAGGCCTGATATCCCTGGTGGCCTCACCACATGGGTGAATCACATGAGTTGACACCCCACCAGGCAGGGTGTGGTGGGGCTGAAGTGACACCCAGCAGCTGTAATGGCCTTGCAATGTGGGTGGAAGCTGCAAAGTGCCACCGCTCTGGGCAGGGTGTAAGGGTGCCGAGGTGACCCATGGTGCTGTGATGGCCCAGCTACATGGGTGGCAAGTGCAAGGTTGCACCCCACCAGGTGGGGTGTTACAGGGCCGAGGTGGCACCTGGTGTCTGTGATGGCCTCACCACTTGGGTGGCACACACATGGTAGCACCCTGCCAGGCAAGGTGCGATAGGGTCAATGGACACCGTGTGGCTGTGACAGCCTTGCAACCCTGGTGACCTATACTAGGTGGCTTCCTGCTGGCAGGTTGTGACCGAGCTGAGGTGACACCCGGCAGCAGTGATGGCCTTGCCACATGGGTGACCTGCAAGAGGTGGCACCATGCTGTGTGGGTTGTGACCAGGCCAAGGTGACACCTGGTGGCCATGACAGCCTCACCACAATCGTAGCAAGTGTGAGATTGCACCCTGCAGGCTGCAGTGTGACCAGGCCAAAGTGATCCACAGCAGCTGTGAGAGCCACATCACATGGGTGACCCTTGCAAAGTGGCACCCTGTTAGGTGGTGTGTGACTGGTCCAAGGTGATGCCCAGTGGCCATGAGGACCTCACCACATGGGTGACCCACATGAGCTGGCACCCTGCCTGGCAGGGTGTAACCAGGCCAAGGTGACATCTGGTGGCATAGAGGTGCTCACAACGTGAGTAACCATGCGAGGTGGCATCTCACATGGTGGGGTATGCCCGGGTTGAGGTGACACACTTTGACCGAGACAGACTTGCAGCACAGGTGGCATGCACCAGGTGACACCCCACTGTGCAGTGTGTGATCGGGCTGAGGTGACACCTGGTGGCTGTGATGGTCTCATCCTGAGGGAAGCACATGCTAGTTGACACACTGACAGGTGGGTATTGACCAGGAAGAGGTGACAACCAGTGGCCGTGATGGCCTCACTACATGGGGGACACACAAGAGATGACATGGTGCCAGGTGTGGTGTCACAGGGACAAGGTGGCACCTAGTGGTGTGATTGCCTAGCTATGCGGGTGGCACATCAAGGTGGCAGCTGGCAGGGTGGGGAATGACGGGGCTGAAGTGACACCCGGTGGCCATGATGGCCTAGCCATGTGAGTAGCATGCACTATGTAGCACCACATGGGGCAGTGTCTGAGTGGGCTTAGGTGACACCTCGCGGCCTTGATAGCCTCACCATGCTGGTGACATGGGTGAGGTAGCACCTTGCCTGGTGGGGTGTGACGTGGCTGAGATGACACATGGTGGTCATGATCCCTTTACTCTTAGGTGGCTCCAGCGTGGTGGCACCCTACTGTGAAAGCTATGAAGGGGTCAAGGTGACATCCCATGGCTATGACAGCCTCACCACATGGGTGACCCAAGTGAGGTGGCTCCCCACAAGACATGGTGTGACTGAGCTAAGCTGTCACCCAGTGGCAGTGATGGCTTCTCCATGCAGGTGACCCATACGAGGTGGTACCCCACTGGGTGGTGTGTGAAGCAACCAAGGTGACACCCAGCAGCTGTGAGGGCCTCATCACGTGGGTGATCTGTGCATGGTGGCTCCCCACCAGGCAGTGTGTGCTCAGGCAGAGGAGACATCTGGCAGCCATGACAGCCTCACCATGCAGTTGACCTTTGCCAGGTGGCAACCTGCGGGATGGGGTGTGACCATGCAGACGTGACACCCAGCGGTGTGACCACCTTGCCATGCAGGTGCCATGTTGAGGTGACATTCTCCTGGGCAGAGAGTGACACGGCTGAATATTGGTGGCCCTGAGTGCTGCACCATGTGGGTGGCACATGCTAGGTGACATCCCAATGGGCAAGGTGTACCCAGGCCGAGGTGACACTCAGCGGCTGTGAAGGCCTCACAACACAGGTGACCCATGCGATTTGGAATCCTGCATGGTGTGTTGTGACTGGGTTGACATGACACAGCGACCACATTGGACTTGCAATGTGGGTGGCATGCGTGAGGTTAGCCCTGCCAGGTAGGGTGTGATTGGGCTGAGGTGACACCCGGCAGCCATGATGGGCTTGCCACATGGATGGCACACAAGAGATGACACCCCACTGGGCATGGTGTCATGGGGATGAGGTAAAACACTATGGCCGTTACTGCCTCACCATGTGGGTAGCACATGTGAGGTCGCACCCTACCAGGCCTAGAGTGATGGGGCCAAAGTGAAACATGGTGGCTGAGATGACTTGCCACGTGGGTGGCTAGCACGAGGAGGCACCCAGCTGTGCGTGGTGTGAACGGGCCAAAATGACACCTGGCAGCTGTGACAGCCTTGCCACGCTGGTTACCGCTGTGTGGTGGCATCCCACTGGGTGGTGTATGACTGGGCCAAGGTGACAACCAGCAGCCATGAAGGACTCACTACATGGGTGACATTCATGAGTTTAAACCCCACTGGGTGGGGTGTGCCCAGGCCTAGGTGAAACATGGCGGCCGTGAGGGCCTCAACACACTGGTGACCCGCATGAGGTGGTATCCTGCTGGGTGGGGTGTGCCCATGCTGAGGTGACACCTGGTTGCTATGATTGCCCTGCAACGTGGGTTACCAGTGCTGGGTGGGGTGCACCCAGGTTGAGGTGACACATGGTTTATGTGACAGATGAGCAATATGGGTGGCATGTGTAAGGTGACACTCCACTGGGGAGGGGGTGACCAGGCTGAGGTGACACCTTGTGGCTGTGATGGCCTTGCCATGTGGTTGGCATGTACGAGGTAGAACCCCACCAGGTAGGGAGTGATGGGGCTGAGGTTCCACCAGGCCACTGTAATGTCCTGAACATGCAGGTGACCAATGAGAGGTAGCATCCCACCAGGTGGGGTGTGCCCAGGCCTAGGTGACACCTGGCAGCCATGATGGCCTCACATTTCAGGTGACTCATGCGAAGTGGCATTGCACATGGCGAGTTGCACCTGGGTTGAGGTGACACCTGATGACTGCGATGGACTCACCACACGGGTGGCTTGCATGAGGTGACACACTGGAGGACAGAGTGTGATTGAGCTAAGGTGACACCTGGTGGCTGTGGTGTCCTCATCACATGGGTGGCATGCAAGAGATGACACCCCACCAGGTGTGGTGTCATGGGGATGAGGTGACAGCTAGTGGCTGTGACTGCATTGTCATGTGGGTGGCACATGTGAGGTAGCACCCCATCAGGTTGGCAGAGTTGGGGCCGAGGTGACACATGGTGGCTGTGACGGCCTCACCACATGGGTGACCTGCATGAGGTGGCATTCCACCATGAGGCGTGTGTCTGGGCCATTTTGACACCCAGTGGCTGTGATGTCCTCACCACGCGGGTGGCTCATGCAAGGTTTCACCATGCCAGGTGGTGTGTCATGGGGCTGAGGTGACACACCATGGTCATGATGACCTTGCCATGCTGGTGACATATGTGAGGTGGTACCTGACCTGGTGGAGATTGACAGGACTGAAGTGACACCTGGCGGCCATGATGGGTTTGCCACACAGGTGACCCGTGTGAGGTGGCCACCTGATGGGTGGAGTGCAATGGGGCTGAGGTGACACCTGGTGGCTGTGATGGCCTTGCCATGTGGGTGGCCTGTATGAGGTAGCACCCCACCTGGTAGGGAGTGATGGGGCCGAGTTTCCACCAGGCCACAGTAATGTCCTGAACATGCGGTGACCAATGAGATGTAGCATCCCACCAGGTGAGGTGTGCCCAGGCCAAGGTGACACCTGGCAGTGTGTTGGCCTCACCACATGGGTGACCCTGGCAGGCTGGAACCCCACTGGGCAGGTGTTTGTGGGCCAAGGTCAAACACAGGTTCTGTGATGGCCTCACCACATGGGTGGCACCCCACCGGGTTGGGTGTGCCCAGGCCAAGGTGACACTCAGGGGCCATGACAGCCTTACCACGTGGGTGACCAGTGTGATGTGGCAACCTGTTGGGCAGCACATGACTGTGCCAAAGTGACACCTGGTGGCTGTGATGGCCTCACGATGCAGGTGACCTGTACAAGGCCTCACCGCAAGGGTGGCATGCATGAGGTTGCTCTCCACTGGGCAGAGTGTCCCAAGGCCGAGGTGACACCTGCTGGCCATGATGGCCTCACCATGCGGGTGGCACATGTGGAGTGGCATCCCTCTGGGTGGGATTTGCCCAGGCCGAGGTCAAACCGCACTTCCATTATGGCCTCAATACGTGGGTGACCCACATGAGGTTGCACCCAGCTGGGCAGGTTGTGCCAGTTCTGAGGTGAAACCCAGTGGGCATGAAGGCCTAGCCATACGGGAGACCCACACATGGTGGCACACAGCCAGGCAGTGTGTAACAGGGCCGAGGTGACACCCAGTGACCATTACGGCCTTGCCTCATGCGTGATATGTGTAAAATGGCACTCTGTGGCGTGGGGTGTGACCAGGCCTAAGTGACACCCTGGCCATGAGGGTCTTGCAACGTGCATCACCTGCATGATGTGGCTCCCCACTGGGCAGGGTGTGAAGTAGTCGAGGTGAAACTCGGCCTCCTGACCACATCGCCATGCAGGTGGCATGTGCGAAGCGTCACCATGATGGGTGGGGTGTGACCAGGTCTAGGTGACACCCAGCTGCCATGCAGGCCTCATCAGGCAGATGCACCACAGTATGTGGCACTCCTCCAGTTGGTGTGTGCCCAGGCGCAAGTGAATCCCAGCATTCATGAGGCCATCAACATGTGGGTGACCCATGCGAGGTGGCAGCCCCCAGGTGATGTGTGACTGGGCTGAGGTGAAACCCAATGGAATGTCAGCCTCACCACATAGGTGACCCTGGTGTGGTGGCATCCCACCAGGCGGCATGTGCCCAGGCCAAGGTCAAACACAGCTTCTGTGATGGCCTTGCCACTCGGGTGACAGGTGCAAGGTGGCTCCCCATCTGGAGGCGTGTGCCTGGGCTGAGGTGACAGCCAGCAGCTATGATGTACTTGCCACGTGGGTTACCTATGTGAGGTGGCACCCCACTGGGTGGATATGCCCAGGTGGATGTGACACCTGGCAGCCCTGATGTCCTCAGCACATGGGTGACTGATGTGAGGTGGCACCCTGCTAGGTGGGGTGTGATGGATCTGAGGTGACATCTGGCAGCCATAATGGCCTTGCAACATGGGTGGCACATGCAAAGTGGCACACCGCAGGTGGGATGTGAGGGGGTCTAGGTGACACCCGGTGGCTTTGACGGTGCAGCTATGTGTGTGACAAGTGCAAGGGTGCACCCATCTGGGTGGGGTGTTACTGGACCGAGGTTACACCTTGTGACCATAATGGCCTCAGCACTTGGGTGGTATGCATGATGTGGCACCCTGCCAGCAGGGTGTGATGGGGCCAATGGACACCCCGTGGTTGTGACAGCCTCTCAACACGGGTGACCCATGTGAGGTGGCTTGTTGCCGGGCAGGGTGTGACTGAGCTGAGGTGACATCTGGCAGCCATTACAGCCTCACCACATGGGTGACCCATGCGTGGTGGCATCCTGTTGGGCTGGATGTGCCTGGGCCTAGGTGACAGCCTGTTGCCATGAGGGCCATGCCACAAGTGTGACCCTTGTGAGATGGCACTCTGGTGGGTGGGGTGTGCATGGGCCTAGGTGCCACGTGGTGGCCGAGAGGGCCTCGCAACCCAGGTGACCCTCACGAGATGGCACCCTGCCTGATGGGATGTGCCCAATTCAAGGTGATACCTGATGGTCATGACAGCATCACCACATGCATGGCATGCGCAAGGTGGTACACTGTTGGGCTGTGTTTGATAATCCTAGGTGACACCCTGTGGCCATCATGGCCTTGCCATGTGGGTGGCATGCATGAAGTGGCTCCAGGCCGCACATGGTGTCCCTGGGCTGAGGTGAGACCTGGCAACACTGACGGCCTCACCACATGGCTTACACATGTAAGGTGGCACCCCACAGGGTGGATGTGCCTGGGCTTAGGTGAGGCCTGATATCCCTGGTGGCCTCACCACATGGGTGAATCACATGAGTTGACACCCCACCAGGCAGGGTGTGGTGGGGCTGAAGTGACACCCAGCAGCTGTAATGGCCTTGCAATGTGGGTGGAAGCTGCAAAGTGCCACCACTCTGGGCAGGGTGTAAGGGTGCCGAGGTGACCCATGGTGCTGTGATGGCCCAGCTACATGGGTGGCAAGTGCAAGGTTGCACCCCACCAGGTGGGGTGTTCCAGGGCCAAGGTGGCACCTGGTGGCTGTGATGGCCTCACCACTTGGGTGGCACACACATGGTAGCACCCTGCCAGGCAAGGTGCGATAGGGTCAATGGACACCCTGTGGCTGTGACAGCCTTGCAACCCTGGTGACCTATACTAGGTGGCTTCCTGCTGGCAGGTTGTGACCGAGCTGAGGTGACACCCGGCAGCAGTGATGGCCTTGCCACATGGGTGACCTGCAAGAGGTGGCACCATGCTGTGTGGGTTGTGACCAGGCCAAGGTGACACCTGGTGGCCATGACAGCCTCACCACAATCGTAGCAAGTGTGAGATTGCACCCTGCAGGCTGCAGTGTGACCAGGCCAAAGTGATCCACAGCAGCTGTGAGAGCCACATCACATGGGTGACCCTTGCAAAGTGGCACCCCGTTAGGTGGTGTGTGACTGGTCCAAGGTGATGCCCAGTGGCCATGAGGACCTCACCACATGGGTGACCCACATGAGCTGGCACCCTGCCTGGCAGGGTGTAACCAGGCCAAGGTGACATCTGGTGGCATAGAGGTGCTCACAACATGAGTAACCATGCGAGGTGGCATCTCACATGGTGGGGTATGCCCGGGTTGAGGTGACACACTTTGACCGAGACAGACTTGCAGCACAGGTGGCATGCACCAGGTGACACCCCACTGTGCAGTGTGTGATCGGGCTGAGGTGACACCTGGTGGCTGTGATGGTCTCGTCCTGAGGGAAGCACATGCTAGTTGACACCCTGGCAGCTGGGTATTGACCAGGAAGAGGTGACACCCAGTGGCCGTGATGGCCTCACTACATGGGGGACACACAAGAGATGACATGGTGCCAGGTGTGGTGTCACAGGGACAAGGTGGCACCTAGTGGTGTGATTGCCTAGCTATGTGGGTGGCACATCAAGGTGGCAGCTGGCAGGGTGGGGAATGACGGGGCTGAAGTGACACCCGGTGGCCATGATGGCCTAGCCATGTGAGTAGCATGCACTATGTAGCACCCCATGGGGCAGTGTCTGAGTGGGCTTAGGTGACACCTCGCGGCCTTGATAGCCTCACCATGCTGGTGACATGGGTGAGGTAGCACCTTGCCTGGTGGGGTGTGACGTGGCTGAGATGACACATGGTGGTCATGATCCCTTGCCTCTTAGGTGGCTCCAGCGTGGTGGCACCCTGCTGTGAAAGCTATGAAGGGGTCAAGGTGACATCCCATGGCTATGACAGCCTCACCACATGGGTGACCCAAGTGAGGTGGCTCCCGACAAGACATGGTGTGACTGAGCTAAGCTGTCACCCAGTGGCAGTGATGGCTTCTCCATGCAGGTGACCCATACGAGGTGGTACCCCACTGGGTGGTGTGTGAAGCAACCAAGGTGACACCCAGCAGCTGTGAGGGCCTCATCACGTGGGTGATCTGTGCATGGTGGCTCCCCACCAGGCAGTGTGTGCTCAGGCAGAGGAGACATCTGGCAGCCATGACAGCCTCACCATGCAGTTGACCTTTGCCAGGTGGCAACCTGCGGGATGGGGTGTGACCATGCAGACGTGACACCCAGCGGTGTGACCACCTTGCCATGCAGGTGCCATGTTGAGGTGACATTCTCCTGGGCAGGGAGTGACGGGGCTGAATATTGGTGGCCGTGAGTGCTGCACCATGTGGGTGGCACATGCTAGGTGACATCCCAATGGGCAAGGTGTACCCAGGCCGAGGTGACACTCAGTGGCTGTGAAGGCCTCACAACACAGGTGACCCATGCGATTTGGAATCCTGCATGGTGTGTTGTGACTGGGTTGACATGACACAGCGACCACATTGGACTTGCAATGTGGGTGGCATGCGTGAGGTTAGCCCTGCCAGGTAGGGTGTGATTGGGCTGAGGTGACACCCGGCAGCCATGATGGGCTTGCCACATGGATGGCACACAAGAGATGACACCCCACTGGGCATGGTGTCATGGGGATGAGGTAAAACACTATGGCCGTTACTGCCTCACCATGTGGGTAGCACATGTGAGGTCGCACCCTACCAGGCCTAGAGTGATGGGGCCAAAGTGAAACATGGTGGCTGAGATGACTTGCCACGTGGGTGGCTAGCACGAGGTGGCACCCAGCTGTGCGTGGTGTGAACGGGCCAAAATGACACCTGGCAGCTGTGACAGCCTCGCCACGCTGGTTACCGCTGTGTGGTGGCATCCCACTGGGTGGTGTATGACTGGGCCAAGGTGACAACCAGCAGCCATGAAGGCCTCACTGCATGGGTGACATTCGTGAGTTGAAACCCCACTGGGTGGGGTGTGCCCAGGCCTAGGTGAAACATGGCGGCCGTGAGGGCCTCAACACACTGGTGACCCGCATGAGGTGGTATCCTGCTGGGTGGGGTGTGCCCATGCCGAGGTGACACCTGGTTGCTATGATTGCCCTGCAACGTGGGTTACCAGTGCTGGGTGGGGTGCACCCAGGTTGAGGTGACACATGGTTTATGTGACAGATGAGCAATATGGGTGGCATGTGTAAGGTGACACTCCACTGGGGAGGGTGTGACCAGGCTGAGGTGACACCTTGTGGCTGTGATGGCCTTGCCATGTGGGTGGCATGTACGAGGTAGCACCCCACCAGGTAGGGAGTGATGGGGCTGAGGTTGCACCAGGCCACTGTAATGTCCTAAACATGCGGGTGACCAATGAGAGGTAGCATCCCACCAGGTGGGGTGTGCCCAGGCCTAGGTGACACCTGGCAGCCATGATGGCCTCACATTTCAGGTGACTCGTGCGAAGTGGCATTGCACACGGCGAGGTGCACCTGGGTTGAAGTGACACCTGATGACTGTGATGGACTCACCACACGGGTGGCTTGCATGAGGTGACACACTGGAGGACAGTGTGTGATTGAGCTAAGGTGACACCTGGTGGCTGTGGTGTCCTCATCACATGGGTGGCATGCAAGAGATGACACCCCACCAGGTGTGGTGTCATGGGGATGAGGTGACAGCTAGTGGCTGTGACTGCATTGTCATGTGGGTGGCACATGTGAGGTAGCACCCCATCAGGTAGGCAGAGTTGGGGCCGAGGTGACACATGGTGGCTGTGACGGCCTCACCACATGGGTGACCTGCATGAGGTGGCATTCCACCATGAGGCGTGTGTCTGGGCCATTTTGACACCCAGTGGCTGTGATGTCCTCACCACGCGGGTGGCTCATGCAAGGTTTCACCATGCCAGGTGGTGTGTCATGGGGCTGAGGTGACACACCATGGTCATGATGACCTTGCCATGCTGGTGACATATGTGAGGTGGTACCTGACCTGGTGGAGATTGTCAGGACTGAAGTGACACCTGGCGGCCATGATGGGTTTGCCACACAGGTGACCCGTGTGAGGTGGCCCCCTGATGGGTGGAGTGCAATGGGGCTGAGGTGACACCTGGTGGCTGTGACGGCCTTGCCATGTGGGTGGCCTGTATGAGGTAGCACCCCAACAGGTAGGGAGTGATGGGGCCGAGTTTCCACCAGGCCACAGTAATGTCCTCAACATGCGGGTGACCAATGAGATGTAGCATCCCACCAAGTGGGGTGTGCCCAGGCCTAGGTGACACCTGGCAGTGTGTTGGCCTCACCACATGGGTGACCCTGGCAGGCTGGAACCCCACTGGGCAGGTGTTTCTGGGCCAAGGTCAAACACAGGTTCTGTGATGGCCTCACCACATGGGTGGCACCCCACCGGGTTGGGTGTGCCCAGGCCAAGGTGACACTCAGGGGCCATGACAGCCTTACCACGTCGGTGACCAGTGTGATGTGGCAACCTGTTGGGCAGCACATGAC
Source organism: Hippopotamus amphibius kiboko (assembly GCF_030028045.1). Lineage (NCBI taxonomy): Eukaryota > Metazoa > Chordata > Mammalia > Artiodactyla > Hippopotamidae > Hippopotamus > Hippopotamus amphibius. The sequence goes on along the minus strand of NC_080188.1, from coordinate 104,696,130 downwards.
TGTGCCAAAGTGACACCTGGTGGCTGTGATGGCCTCACCATGCAGGTGACCTGTACAAGGCCTCACCGCATGGGTGGCATGCATGAGGTTGCTCTCCACTGGGCAGAGTGTCCCAAGGCCGAGGTGACACCTGGTGGCCATGATGGCCTCACCATGCGGGTGGCACATGTGGAGTGGCATCATTCTGGGTGGGATTTGCGCAGGCCGAGGTCAAACCCCACTTCCATTATGGCCTCAATACGTGGGTGACCCACATGAGGTTGCACCCAGCTGGGCAGGTTGTGCCAGTTCTGAGGTGAAACCCAGTGGGCATGAAGGCCTAGCCACACGGGAGACCCACACATGGTGGCACACAGCCAGGCAGTGTGTAACTGGGCTGAGGTGACACCCAGTGACCATTACGGCCTTGCCTCATGGGTGATATGTGTAAAGTGGCACTCTGTGGGGTGGGGTGTGACCAGGCCTAAGTGACACCCTGGCCATGAGGGTCTTGCCACGTGCATCACCTGCATGATGTGGCTCCCCACTGGGCAGGGTGTGAAGTAGCCGAGGTGAAACTTGGCCTCCTGAGCACATCGCCATGCAGGTGGCATGTGCGAAGTGTCACTGTGATGGGTGGGGAGTGACCAGGTCTAGGTGACACCCAGCTGCCATGCAGGCCTCATCAGGCAGATGCACCACAGTATGTGGCACTCCTCCAGTTGGTGTGTGCCCAGGCAAAAGTGAATCCCAGCATTCATGAGGGCATCAACATGTGGGTGACCCATGCGAGGTGGCAGCCCCCAGGTGATGTGTGACTGGGCTGAGGTGAAACCCAATGGAATGTCAGCCTCACCACATAGGTGACCCTGGTGTGGTGGCATCCCACCAGGCGGCATGTGCCCAGGCCAAGGTCAAACACAGCTTCTGTGATGGCCTTGCCACTCGGGTGACAGGTGCAAGGTGGCTCCCCATCAGGTGGCGTGTGCCTGGGCTGAGGTGACAGCCAGCAGCTATGATGTACTTGCCACGTGGGTTACCTATGTGAGGTGGCACCCCACTGGGTGGATATGCCCAGGTTGATGTGACACCTGGCAGCCCTGATGGCCTCAGCACGTGGGTGACTGATGTGAGGTGGCACCCTGCTAGGTGGGGTGTGATGGATCTGAGGTGACATCTGGCAGCCATAATGGCCTTGCAACATGGGTGGCACATGCAAAGTGGCACACTGCAGGTGAGAGTTGATGGGGTCTAGGTGACACCCGGTGGCTTTGACGGTGCAGCTATGTGTGTGACAAGTGCAAGGGTGCACCCATCTGGGTGGGGTGTTACTGGACCGAGGTTACACCTTGTGACCATAATGGCCTCAGCACTTGGGTGGTATGCATGATGTGGCACCCTGCCAGCAGGGTGTGATGGGGCCAATGGACACCCCGTGGTTGTGACAGCCTCTCAACACGGGTGACCCATGTGAGGTGGCTTTTTGCCGGGCAGGGTGTGACTGAGCTGGGGTGACATCTGGCAGCCATTACAGCCTCACCACATGGCTGACCCATGCGTGGTGGCATCCTGTTGGGCTGGATGTGCCTGGGCCTAGGTGACAGCCGGTTGCCATGAGGGCCATGCCACAAGTGTGACCCTTGTGAGATGGCACTCTGGTGGGTGGGGTGTGCATGGGCCTAGGTGCCACCTGGTGGCCGAGAGGGCCTCGCAACCCAGGTGACCCTCACGAGATGGCACCCTGCCTGATGGGATGTGCCCAATTCAAGGTGATACCTGATGGTCATGACAGCATCACCACATGCATGGCATGCGCAAGGTGGTACACTGTTGGGCTGTGTTTGATAATCCTAGGTGACACCCTGTGGCCATCATGGCCTTGCCATGTGGGTGGCATGCATAAAGTGGCTCCAGGCCGCACATGGTGTCCCTGGGCTGAGGTGAGACCTGGCAACACTGAAGGCCTCACCACATGGCTTACACATGTAAGGTGGCACCCCACAGGGTGGATGTGCCTGGGCTGAGGTGAGGCCTGATATCCCTGGTGGCCTCACCACATGGGTGAATCACATGAGTTGACACCCCACCAGGCAGGGTGTGCTAGGGCTGAAGTGACACCCAGCAGCTGTAATGGCCTTGCAATGTGGGTGGAAGCTGCAAAGTGCCACCGCTCTGGGCAGGGTGTAAGGGTGCCGAGGTGACCCATGGTGCTGTGATGGCCCAGCTACATGGGTGGCAAGTGCAAGGTTGCACCCCACAAGGTGGGGTGTTACAGGGCCGAGGTGGCACCTGGTGGCTGTGATGGCCTCACCACTTGGGTGGCACACACATGGTAGCACCCTGCCAGGCAAGGTGCGATAGGGTCAATGGACACCCTGTGGCTGTGACAGCCTTGCAACCCTGGTGACCTATACTAGGTGGCTTCCTGCTGGCAGGTTGTGACCGAGCTGAGGTGACACCCGGCAGCAGTGATGGCCTTGCCACATGGGTGACCTGCAAGAGGTGGCACCATGCTGTGTGGGTTGTGACCAGGCCAAGGTGACACCTGGTGGCCATGACAGCCTCACCACAATCGTAGCAAGTGTGAGATTGCACCCTGCAGGCTGCAGTGTGACCAGGCCAAAGTGATCCACAGCAGCTGTGAAAGCCACATCACATGGGTGACCCTTGCAAAGTGGCACCCCGTTAGGTGGTGTGTGACTGGTCCAAGGTGATGCCCAGTGGCCATGAGGACCTCACCACATGGGTGACCCACATGAGCTGGCACCCTGCCTGGCAGGGTGTAACCAGGCCAAGGTGACATCTGGTGGCATAGAGGTGCTCACAACGTGAGTAACCATGCGAGGTGGCATCTCACATGGTGGGGTATGCCCGGGTTGAGGTGACACACTTTGACCGAGACAGACTTGCAGCACAGGTGGCATGCACCAGGTGACACCCCACTGTGCAGTGTGTGATCGGGCTGAGGTGACACCTGGTGGCTGTGATGGTCTCGTCCTGAGGGAAGCACATGCTAGTTGACACCCTGGCAGGTGGGTATTGACCAGGAAGAGGTGACACCCAGTGGCCGTGATGGCCTCACTACATGGGGGACACACAAGAGATGACATGGTGCCAGGTGTGGTGTCACAGGGACAAGGTGGCACCTAGTGGTGTGATTGCCTAGCTATGTGGGTGGCACATCAAGGTGGCACCTGGCAGGGTGGGGAATGACTGGGCTGAAGTGACACCCGGTGGCCATGATGGCCTAGCCATGTGAGTAGCATGCACTATGTAGCACCCCATGGGGCAGTGTCTGAGTGGGCTTAGGTGACACCTCGCGGCCTTGATAGCCTCACCATGCTGGTGACATGGGTGAGGTAGCACCTTGCCTGGTGGGGTGTGACGTGGCTGAGATGACACATGGTGGTCATGATCCCTTGCCTCTTAGGTGGCTCCAGCGTGGTGGCACCCTACTGTGAAAGCTATGAAGGGGTCAAGGTGACATCCCATGGCTATGACAGCCTCACCACATGGGTGACCCAAGTGAGGTGGCTCCCGACAAGACATGGTGTGACTGAGCTAAGCTGTCACCCAGTGGCAGTGATGGCTTCTCCATGCAGGTGACCCATACGAGGTGGTACCCCACTGGGTGGTGTGTGAAGCAACCAAGGTGACACCCAGCAGCTGTGAGGGCCTCATCACGTGGGTGATCTGTGCATGGTGGCTCCCCACCAGGCAGTGTGTGCTCAGGCAGAGGAGACATCTGGCAGCCATGACAGCCTCACCATGCAGTTGACCTTTGCCAGGTGGCAACCTGCGGGATGGGGTGTGACCATGCAGACGTGACACCCAGCGGTGTGACCACCTTGCCATGCAGGTGCCATGTTGAGGTGACATTCTCCTGGGCAGAGAGTGACACAGCTGAATATTGGTGGCCGTGAGTGCTGCACCATGTGGGTGGCACATGCTAGGTGACATCCCAATGGGCAAGGTGTACCCAGGCCGAGGTGACACTCAGCGGCTGTGAAGGCCTCACAACACAGGTGACCCATGCGATTTGGAATCCTGCATGGTGTGTTGTGACTGGGTTGACATGACACAGCGACCACATTGGACTTGCAATGTGGGTGGCATGCGTGAGGTTAGCCCTGCCAGGTAGGGTGTGATTGGGCTGAGGTGACACCCGGCAGCCATGATGGGCTTGCCACATGGATGGCACACAAGAGATGACACCCCACTGGGCATGGTGTCATGGGGATGAGGTAAAACACTATGGCCGTTACTGCCTCACCATGTGGGTAGCACATGTGAGGTCGCACCCTACCAGGCCTAGAGTGATGGGGCCAAAGTGAAACATGGTGGCTGAGATGACTTGCCACGTGGGTGGCTAGCACGAGGTGGCACCCAGCTGTGCGTGGTGTGAACGGGCCAAAATGACACCTGGCAGCTGTGACAGCCTTGCCACGCTGGTTACCGCTGTGTGGTGGCATCCCACTGGGTGGTGTATGACTGGGCCAAGGTGACAACCAGCAGCCATGAAGGCCTCACTACATGGGTGACATTCATGAGTTTAAACCCCACTGGGTGGGGTATGCCCAGGCCTAGGTGAAACATGGCGGCCGTGAGGGCCTCAACACACTGGTGACCCGCATGAGGTGGTATCCTGCTGGGTGGGGTGTGCCCATGCCGAGGTGACACCTGGTTGCTATGATTGCCCTGCAACGTGGGTTACCAGTGCTGGGTGGGGTGCACCCAGGTTGAGGTGACACATGGTTTATGTGACAGATGAGCAATATGGGTGGCATGTGTAAGGTGACACTCCACTGGGGAGGGTGTGACCAGGCTGAGGTGACACCTTGTGGCTGTGATGGCCTTGCCATGTGGTTGGCATGTACGAGGTAGAACCCCACCAGGTAGGGAGTGATGGGGCTGAGGTTCCACCAGGCCACTGTAATGTCCTCAACATGCGGGTGACCAATGAGAGGTAGCATCCCACCAGGTGGGGTGTGCCCAGGCCTAGGTGACACCTGGCAGCCATGATGGCCTCACATTTCAGGTGACTCATGCGAAGTGGCATTGCACACGGCGAGGTGCACCTGGGTTGAGGTGACACCTGATGACTGTGATGGACTCACCACATGGGTGGCTTGCATGAGGTGACACACTGGAGGACAGAGTGTGATTGAGCTAAGGTGACACCTGGTGGCTGTGGTGTCCTCATCACATGGGTGGCATGCAAGAGATGACACCCCACCAGGTGTGGTGTCATGGGGATGAGGTGACAGCTAGTGGCTGTGACTGCATTGTCATGTGGGTGGCACATGTGAGGTAGCACCCCATCAGGTTGGCAGAGTTGGGGCCGAGGTGACACATGGTGGCTGTGACGGCCTCACCACATGGGTGACCTGCATGAGGTGGCATTCCACCATGAGGCGTGTGTCTGGGCCATTTTGACACCCAGTGGCTGTGATATCCTCACCATGCGGGTGGCTCATGCAAGGTTTCACCATGCCAGGTGGTGTGTCATGGGGCTGAGGTGACACACCATGGTCATGATGACCTTGCCATGCTGGTGACATATGTGAGGTGGTACCTGACCTGGTGGAGATTGACAGGACTGAAGTGACACCTGGCGGCCATGATGGGTTTGCCACACAGGTGACCCGTATGAGGTGGCCCCCTGATGGGTGGAGTGCAATGGGGCTGAGGTGACACCTGGTGGCTGTGACGGCCTTGCCATGTGGGTGGCCTGTATGAGGTAGCACCCCACCAGGTAGGGAGTGATGGGGCCAAGTTTCCACCATGCCACAGTAATGTCCTGAACATGCGGGTGACCAATGAGATGTAGCATCCCACCAGGTGGGGTGTGCCCAGGCCTAGGTGACACCTGGCAGTGTGTGGGCCTCACCAAATGGGTGACCCTGGCTGGCTGGAACCCCACTGGGCAGGTGTTTGTGGGCCAAGGTCAAACACAGGTTCTGTGATGGCCTCACCACATGGGTGGCACCCCACCAGGTTGGGTGTGCCCAGGCCAAGGTGACACTCAGGGGCCATGACGGCCTTACCACGTGGGTGACCAGTGTGATGTGGCAACCTGTTGGGCAGCACATGACTGTGCCAAAGTGACACCTGGTGGCTGTGATGGCCTCACCATGCAGGTGACCTGTACAAGGCCTCACCGCAAGGGTGGCATGCATGAGGTTGCTCTCCACTGGGCAGTGTGTCCCAAGGCCGAGGTGACACTTGCTGGCCATGATGGCCTCACCATGCGGATGGCACATGTGGAGTGGCATCCCTCTGGGTGGGATTTGCCCAGGCCGAGGTCAAAACCCACTTCCATTATGGCCTCAATACGTGGGTGACCCACATGAGGTTGCACCCAGCTGGGCAGGTTGTGCCAGTTCTGAGGTGAAACCCAGTGGGCTTGAAGGCCTAGCCACACGGGAGACCCACACATGGTGGCACACAGCCAGGCAGTGTGTAACTGGGCCGAGGTGACACCCAGTGACCATTACGGCCTTGCCTCATGGGAGATATGTGTAAAATGGAACTCTGTGGCGTGGGGTGTGACCAGGCCTAAGTGACACCCTGGCCATGAGGGTCTTGCCATGTGCATCACCTGCATGATGTGGCTCCCCACTGGGCAGGGTGTGAAGTAGCCGAGGTGAAACTCGGCCTCCTGAGCACATCGCCATGCAGGTGGCATGTGCGAAGTGTCACCGTGATGGGTGGGGTGTGACCAGGTCTAGGTGACACCCAGCTGCCATGCAGGCCTCATCAGGCAGATGCACCACAGTATGTGGCACTCCTCCAGTTGGTGTGTGCCCAGGCGCAAGTGAATCCCAGCATTCATGAGGGCATCAACATGTGGGTGACCCATGCGAGGTGGCAGCCCCCAGGTGATGTGTGACTGGGCTGAGGTGAAACCCAATGGAATGTCAGCCTCACCACATAGGTGACCCTGGTGTGGTGGCATCCCACCAGGCGGCATGTGCCCAGGCCAAGGTCAAACACAGCTTCTGTGATGGCCTTGCCACTCGGGTGACAGGTGCAAGGTGGCTCCCCATCAGGTGGCGTGTGCCTGGGCTGAGGTGACAGCCAGCAGCTATGATGTACTTGCCACGTGGGTTACCTATGTGAGGTGGCACCCCACTGGGTGGATATGCCCAGGTTGATGTGACACCTGGCAGCCCTGATGGCCTCAGCACGTGGGTGACTGATGTGAGGTGGCACCCTGCTAGGTGGGGTGTGATGGATCTGAGGTGACATCTGGCAGCCATAATGGCCTTGCAACATGGGTGGCACATGCAAAGTGGCACACTGCAGGTGGGAGTTGATGGGGTCTAGGTGACACCCGGTGGCTTTGACGGTGCAGCTATGTGTGTGACAAGTGCAAGGGTGCACCCATCTGGGTGGGGTGTTACTGGACCGAGGTTACACCTTGTGACCATAATGGCCTCAGCACTTGGGTGGTATGCATGATGTGGCACCCTGCCAGCAGGGTGTGATGGGGCCAATGGACACCCCGTGGTTGTGACAGCCTCTCAACACGGGTGACCCATGTGAGGTGGCTTGTTGCCGGGCAGGGTGTGACTGAGCTGAGGTGACATCTGGCAGCCATTACAGCCTCACCACATGGGTGACCCATGCGTGGTGGCATCCTGTTGGGCTGGATGTGCCTGGGCCTAGGTGACAGCCTGTTGCCATGAGGGCCATGCCACAAGTGTGACCCTTGTGAGATGGCACTCTGGTGGGTGGGGTGTGCATGGGCCTAGGTGCCACCTGGTGGCCGAGAGGGCCTCGCAACCCAGGTGACCCTCACGAGATGGCACCCTGCCTGATGGGATGTGCCCAATTCAAGGTGATACCTGATGGTCATGACAGCATCACCACATGCATGGCATGCGCAAGGTGGTACACTGTTGGGCTGTGTTTGATAATCCTAGGTGACACCCTGTGGCCATCATGGCCTTGCCATGTGGGTGGCATGCATGAAGTGGCTCCAGGCCACACATGGTGTCCCTGGGCTGAGGTGAGACCTGGCAACACTGACGGCCTCACCACATGGCTTACACATGTAAGGTGGCACCCCACAGGGTGGATGTGCCTGGGCTGAGGTGAGGCCTGATATCCCTGGTGGCCTCACCACATGGGTGAATCACATGAGTTGACACCCCACCAGGCAGGGTGTGGTGGGGCTGAAGTGACACCCAGCAGCTGTAACGGCCTTGCAATGTGGGTGGAAGCTGCAAAGTGCCACCGCTCTGGGCAGGGTGTAAGGGTGCCGAGGTGACCCATGGTGCTGTGATGGCCCAGCTACATGGGTGGCAAGTGCAAGGTTGCACCCCACCAGGTGGGGTGTTACAGGGCCGAGGTGGCACCTGGTGGCTGTGATGGCCTCACCACTTGGGTGGCACACACATGGTAGCACCCTGCCAGGCAAGGTGCGATGGGGCCAATGGACACCCTGTGGCTGTGACAGCCTTGCAACCCTGGTGACCTATACTAGGTGGCTTCCTGCTGGCAGGTTGTGACCGAGCTGAGGTGACACCCGGCAGCAGTGATGGCCTTGCCACATGGGTGACCTGCAAGAGGTGGCACCATGCTGTGTGGGTTGTGACCAGGCCAAGGTGACACCTGGTGGCCATGACAGCCTCACCACAATCGTAGCAAGTGTGAGATTGCACCCTGCAGGCTGCAGTGTGACCAGGCCAAAGTGATCCACAGCAGCTGTGAGAGCCACATCACATGGGTGACCCTTGCAAAGTGACACCCTGTTAGGTGGTGTGTGACTGATCCAAGGTGATGCCCAGTGGCCATGAGGACCTCACCACATGGGTGACCCACATGAGCTGGCACCCTGCCTGGCAGGGTGTAACCAGGCCAAGGTGACATCTGGTGGCATAGAGGTGCTCACAACGTGAGTAACCATGCGAGGTGGCATCTCACATGGTGGGGTATGCCCGGGTTGAGGTGACACACTTTGACCGAGACAGACTTGCAGCACAGGTGGCATGCACCAGGTGACACCCCACTGTGCAGTGTGTGATCGGGCTGAGGTGACACCTGGTGGCTGTGATGGTCTCGTCCTGAGGGAAGCACATGCTAGTTGACACCCTGGCAGGTGGGTATTGACCAGGAAGAGGTGACACCCAGTGGCCGTGATGGCCTCACTACATGGGGGACACACAAGAGATGACATGGTGCCAGGTGTGGTGTCACAGGGACAAGGTGGCACCTAGTGGTGTGATTGCCTAGCTATGCGGGTGGCACATCAAGGTGGCACCTGGCAGGGTGGGGAATGACGGGGCTGAAGTGACACCCGGTGGCCATGATGGCCTAGCCATGTGAGTAGCATGCACTATGTAGCACCCCATGGGGCAGTGTCTGAGTGGGCTTAGGTGACACCTCGCGGCCTTGATAGCCTCACCATGCTGGTGACATGGGTGAGGTAGCACCTTGCCTGGTGGGGTGTGACGTGGCTGAGATGACACATGGTGGTCATGATCCCTTGCCTCTTAGGTGGCTCCAGCGTGGTGGCACCCTGCTGTGAAAGCTATGAAGGGGTCAAGGTGACATCCCATGGCTATGACAGCCTCACCACATGGGTGACCCAAGTGAGGTGGCTCCCCACAAGACATGGTGTGACTGAGCTAAGCTGTCACCCAGTGGCAGTGATGGCTTCTCCATGCAGGTGACCCATACGAGGTGGTACCCCACTGGGTGGTGTGTGAAGCAACCAAGGTGACACCCAGCAGCTGTGAGGGCCTCATCACGTGGGTGATCTGTGCATGGTGGCTCCCCACCAGGCAGTGTGTGCTCAGGCAGAGGAGACATCTGGCAGCCATGACAGCCTCACCATGCAGTTGACCTTTGCCAGGTGGCAACCTGCGGGATGGGGTGTGACCATGCAGACGTGACACCCAGCGGTGTGACCACCTTGCCATGCAGGTGCCATGTTGAGGTGACATTCTCCTGGGCAGGGAGTGACGCGGCTGAATATTGGTGGCCGTGAGTGCTGCACCATGTGGGTGGCACATGCTAGGTGACATCCCAATGGGCAAGGTGTACCCAGGCCGAGGTGACACTCAGTGGCTGTGAAGGCCTCACAACACAGGTGACCCATGCGATTTGGAATCCTGCATGGTGTGTTGTGACTGGGTTGACATGACACAGCGACCACATTGGACTTGCAATGTGGGTGGCATGCGTGAGGTTAGCCCTGCCAGGTAGGGTGTGATTGGGCTGAGGTGACACCCGGCAGCCATGATGGGCTTGCCACATGGATGGCACACAAGAGATGACACCCCACTGGGCATGGTGTCATGGGGATGAGGTAAAACACTATGGCCGTTACTGCCTCACCATGTGGGTAGCACATGTGAGGTCGCACCCTACCAGGCCTAGAGTGATGGGGCCAAAGTGAAACATGGTGGCTAAGGAGGAAAAAGATGGTGGCGAAGTAGAGCAACGTGGAGTGCATCCCTCTCCACAGATGCATTGGGAATGCACGGAAGGACACAGTCATTCCCACAGAGAACCAGCTGAACACCAGCAGACGGCCTCGGACACCGGAAAGGGCTGCGGAGAACCTGACATAGCCGGTAGGGAGGCATCTACGAGGGCTCAAAGAGGGTGAAGCGGCGGAGCTGTGGCAGATGGGAGGGAGTGAGAAACATACGGAGGGTCCGCAGCGCAGCTCAGCGTTCCCGGACCGAGACATCGATCCGCGGCTGAACGGAGGGTCCAGGAGCGGGAGCGTGGGAACCGGAGAGCTGGTTCAGGGGGAGAAACATTGTTGCCGGTAGGGTGATGGACCGAGAGGACAGGAGGGAGGAGGTCTGCGGAGAGGAGTGCCGATCCCTGAGAGCTGCCCGGCCATGATGGCGGCTGGAGGCTGCAGGCTCCCGGGCGCGGGGGAGGAGCCGCGCGCATAGCCTCTCCCTCTCTTTCGGTGCCTCTGCAACAGGCAGCGGAGAAACGCCCTGCGGGGCCACGTAAGGCGCTCAGGGATAACAAGCACCCTCAGGCGCTCGGGCGGGGCTAGATTAAAACTCCTTGCAATGCCAGCAGCAGGGAGGCTGCTGAGAGAAAAAAAAAAAAAAACCAGCATCAAAAAGAAAAAACCCCGAGAGAGGCCCAACTCTAAGACTTTCTGTGTACGCCTGAGCCACCAGCGCCCTCTGCAACAGGCACCTCCAAGCCTGACTGAAGCAACAGTGCGCCACTGCTCACTCCCTCCCAGGAGAAGGAGCCACTATTGCACCCTCTCCCTCCCCACACACCGAGGCTTACAGACGAACAATAAAGGAACCTCTGCTGGTCACAGAATAACGCAAAAAAAAAAAAAAAACCCAAGGCAAGGAAAAGGACACTTACAGCTGAGACGCTAAGGAAACAGAAATAGTAGTATCAATACCTATTGAACTGGTCCATTCGGGGATCAGTTCTGGATTTTTTTTTTTTTTCCTTTCTCTTTTTTTTTTTTTTTTGATTTATTAAATACGATCTTAGCCCTAAGGGATTTACAAGTTTTACAACATAATTTTATAAGGATATTTTTTACTCTTTTTTTTTTTTTTTGCCTTTTAAAATACTTCTATATCTAGCTAAGTTTTTGGTAGTACGGACAAAATATCTTTCATACTTTCCTTTCATCCCTTTCTTTTATACACTTCTATTCCTTTCTTTTTCTTTGCATATTTCCAACCACATTACGCTCTTCTGTTCCCCTTTCTTCCAGCCATTTTAAGTGTATTTTATCTTAACATACTTATAAGCAACACTATCGGTCTGCTCAGACTCCTTGCTCTATTCTCCAGATGATGCACTGCCTTGGTATTAATATTAGGCTTTTGTCTTTATCTTAGTTCTTAGTACAGTTGTCTAATTACATTCTGAGAATCTCCATTCTCTCTGGTGGTACTCCAGCTCATTTCTATATTTGATCCTAGCTTACAAAATCTCCCTGGATTGATGTTTGTATGTGTAGGGTGTTATTTGTTGTTTGTTTGCTTTTGCTTTTGTCTCTGATTTGTTCTGTTTCAGTTGTCAATTTCTGCTGGGTTTCTCTCTGAATATCTGATAGCACACTGGGGTTCTGTCAGGTCTTTCTAGAGCCTTATGTCCTAACGGATTCAATAATTGTGTGTCTTATACATGTATGTGTTTCCTAGACTGAATATTCGTCTAATCCAATACTTGGACATTAGTCTGAGGCTTGGACAGTCTTCTATAAACACCTCTATCACCAGGACAAGCAACCCCAAAAGCTTGGACAACCATGAGGAAACAAAAAAACACCATGCAGGCAAAGGAGCAGGAAAAAAACCCACAAGACCAAATAAATGAGGAGGAAATAGGAAAAATGCCTGAAAAAGAATTTAGAGTAATGATAGTAAAAATGATACAAAATCTCGATAACAAATTAGAGAAAGTACAAGAAACAGTTCATAAGAACTCAGAAAAACAAACAGCAATGGATAACAAAATAACTGAAATTAAAAATACTCTAGATGCTCTAACCAGCAGAATGACTGAGGCAGAAGAACGAATAAGTGAGTTGGAAGATAGAATGGAAGAAATAAACGCCACAGAGCAGGAAAAAGATAAAAAAATAAAAAGACTAGACGACAGCCTCAGAGACCTCAGTGATAACCTTAAACGTACCAACATTCGAATTATAGGCATCCCAGAAGAAGAAGAAAACAAGAAAGGGTCTGTGAAAATATTTGAAGAGGTTCTAGTGGAAAACTTCCCCAACATGGGAAAGGAAATAATGAACCAAGTCCAAGAAGCACAGAGAGTCCCATACAGAATAAACCCAAGGAGAAATACACCAAGACACATATTAATCAAACTAACGACAATTCAACACAAAGAAAAAATATTAAAAGCAGCAAGAGAAAAGCAACAAACAACATATAAGGGAAAACCCATCAGGATAACAGCTGACCTTTCTACAGAAACTCTGCAGGCCAGAAGGGAATGGCAGGATATACTGAAAGTCCTGAAAGAGAGAAACCTACAGCCAAGAATACTTTACCCAGCAAG